>NW_006800387.1:344652-397513 GCF_000485575.1 Poecilia formosa | reverse complement strand
ACACACACCCACACACACACACACACACACACACCCACACACACACACACACACACACACACACACGCACACACACCCACCCACGCACCCATCCACGGACCCACGAGCACACGCACACATGTGCACATGAGTGCCTGGCTACTTCCAGAAAAGAACAGCAATGCAAAATTGAAGAAGCAGAGGAATAAGAACATGGCTACTGTCTCAAGTTAGCAGTTGGGAAAAAAAAACAAGCTTTATTTCTAAAAATCTGGGGAAAACAGGCTTTGATCTCTGAATGTATTTTACTGTCAGGTTTGAAGTGAAAGATCAGAGTGATGTTTCCCGTTCCAAAATTGCAGTTTTTTTTTAAATAGCATGGGAGTAAATTATGAATTTCCCAGTGCTGGACATCACCAAAATATTTATTTTTCATGAGTTCATCAAAAAACAACATCAGGAGACTAATAGCGTATAGGGTCATAATGAAGGACAGTAAAAAGCCAGATGAATTGGAAATAAGAGAAGGCACACATTTAAAAAAGCAACTTTAAGATAACTTGCTGGTTTTAGTAAACGCTGTACTGGACTTTTAACATATTCCAGGAATGATTCTGAAGCCTTTTCACTCAGTCAGCTGAAACTGTGACGGAGGAAGCAGTTCAGCCTTTAACAATCTGAGTTATATTCTGAGCCAGAATTTGACCATAATCTTGCCTCAGTTCACCTATTTCCTTCTGTAAGGTCATGGCCTTCTCAACAACGGATGCAATTCAAAAATAATTTATTGATCCCAAAGGGAAAGTAAATGTTGTTGTAACTCATTTATTCAAAGTGTTATTGTAGACGGTGGTGGACAGGAAGGATCTCCTGTAACAGTCTGTTTTAAAATTAATTCTAAGAAGCCCCTGACTAAAGACAGGTTGTTTTCCTACGATAGTTTCATAAATAGGAAGGGTTGTCCATAATTTACTTGATTTTATGAAGAATCCTTTTTTGCATCATCATCTCTACAGGTTCCACAGTCGACCCCAGAACAGAACCAGAACATTCTTTATCAGGTTGTTGAGCCTTTTTAAGTTCCTGGTCCTGATGCTGCTGCCCCAACAGATGAGGGCAGAAGAGATGGCTGAAAGTCTCAACAACAGACTCATAGAAGCCTGCTCCGTCCCTTCTTTTAGACGTTTCACTGCTGCATCTCCAGTCTAGTCTGTTGTCCAAATGAACACCAGGAATTTATATTCCTCAAACACCTCCTCTTCTTCTCCCATGACGGAAATAAAGTTTGATTTATACCTATTTCTCCTGGAAATCTACAATCATCTCCTTTGTTTTGTTCACATTCTAAATATGTGAGGGTGCGATTTGGCATCAGTTTTTAATTTTTTTCAGTGCTGCGCATAAATATATGAATTAGCAACATGGACAGAAAAGAAAGAGGTCAGACCTGCAGCCCCCTTAGAGGAATGGACAGCTCAAAGGTTGAAGACATTTGGCTCCATAAACAAATTATCTCTGATTTTTCTTTCTATATTTGTTCTTCTAAACAGCTTATTTATTAAAAACAAACAAACAAACAAAAAAAAAACCCCACTTGTTTGGGCTGCCATAGATTTTATCTGGAACATCTTAAAATAGTGATAATGATGAGTAATTAAGACAACAGTTTTTGTTTAGAGTTTTCTTTCCTTATTGAACACAAGTAGAGACAAAATGGAGAGAAAAAGGTTGAAGGACTCTGAGCCGTCCTGATGTGGACACGACAGTGGATACTGACTATGGTTCATAGAGCTCTATAACTTTAGCTAATTCTATTTCAGAAGTCATCCTATCAGTAAACATTTTCCATTTGTGTGTTATTTAATTGAAATATAAATGCTATTGCATTAAGGAGACTAAGGGACACAATAGATAGATTAGATCAAAGCAGGGCTGAAGTCTAAAACACAATCTCAAGCTTTGAACATCTCGCAGAACGATTGTTCAGTCCATCATCCGAACTTGAAGATGAACCAACTTCAGACATCTACAGGCTGGGCAAGGAGAGCATCCAAGAGAAGCTGTGGAGATCTATGGACCTGCCCAAATGTTAGCAGTCCACTCCATAAATCTAGTCTTCAGTGAAGAGCGGCAATGCAAAAGCCCTTGTTTTAAGAAAATCAGAGGAATTTACCATAAACCATGAGACGACAGAAAATGAGAGGAAAGATGCGATCTCAAGCATTTTTGTCCTACATGGAAAACACTGTGGCAAAAAGGAAAAAAAAAAAAGCCCAACGCTCATTACACATCATAAACTCGTGGTGAAACATGAGAGTGGCAGGATGATGCTATGGGGACGATGTTCTCAAGCAAAGACAAAGAAGCTGGTTGTAGTTGGTCAAAAACTGTAAAAGACTGGATTTGTTCTTTGCTAACCTCTCTACTCTCTCTTTCAAACCTCATATTCTTTTTATTTCTTTAAATAAATCGTTTACCCTCCTGGCTTTTGTCTCCTTATTTCTTGCTCGCTTACTCCTACACTGCCTAACCTGAGAAAATGTGGAGAAGTTCACATCACATACCTTTGTGAGGCACAGCAACAGCTAGACAAACAAAACCAAAAGGCAAAATGTTTCCACTGAAGGTTTACAGGACGGGAAGGTGTCACTGTTCTTTATTTAAACATAACAATGCATTGGTCCACCTTAACCAGCCACGTTTTTTTGAAGACTGTGACAAACGACTTACTATGTGCCGTTTATTTTTTTTTTTTTGCGTGTTTACGTAGTCGAGTCAGAAATAATGTCATGACGTGAATTTGCCTCGACTTGTCTGCTCATAATAAAACACGGTAGGTGCCACACAGAGCTGTGAAAAAAAGTATTTGCAACTTTTTAGATTTTTTTTCCTGTTTTTGCTTTTTTTTGTTGCAGTTACATATTTTGCATATATATGTACATATATACATATAAAAAAGTTAATATCAGACAACAGTAACCTGAGTTCATACAAAAAGTTGTTTTTAAAATGATTTCATTAAATGGAAAGAATCTATCCAAACTAACCCGACCCTGTGTGGAAAAAGTAACTCCACCCTAAGCCCAATAACTGAGTGTTACACTCTTGCAGTCAAATGTTGGTGGTAAACGAGTCTTTTACATTTGGACGCATTTTGATCCGTTCTGCTTTGCAGAAATGCTGTGATGCAGACACAGTGGAGGACTTCGGAGCCTGTCTCAGGTGTGCTACCCACTGGACCATGTTTTCTCCATGTGTGGACAATGTGTGGTTCTCTGGAGTCACCAAAGACTTAGAAACGCCTTTGTAAACCCTTTCAGACTGGTAGTTGTTATTTTTCATCTCCTCTTGTAAAGTAGTTGAAGTTATTTGTAGTTCAACTTTTTTACATCCGGGCTCGATCTCTTGCTCTGACTTTAGATCTCTTGGCCTACTTCATGTCGTCAGACAGGTTCTATTTAAGTGATTTCTTCATTCTGCAACTCTAGCAGTAGTCAGGCTTGGGCCCAATATGTGCTTTTTGTTTTGTTCCCTTCTTTCTCACATTGTTGGTCTGGTAAAGTCTGGACGTTATCATCCAGGTTCTGATATCAAATTAGTTTGATGACTTGAGACATTTAAATGTGAGGAGCAAAAAGCGAAACCTAAATATTCTGCAAGGCGGAAATACGTTTTCACACAGCTCTGTATGGAAACAAGTATCCACCAAATAATGCAAATGAAAGGGAGTGTGTGCACATACATACACAGGCTGCACACACACATGCACATGCACACACACACACACACAGACGTACACACACACACACACGCACACACACATGCACACGTGTACGCACACACACACACACACACACACACACACACACACGCACACACACACACACACACACACACACACACACACACACACGCACGCACATACCAGAATGCTAACAAGAAAAAAAAACAGTAAAATGTGGTAATTTGCATTTAAATGTATCTTTTAGACAAAGTGCAATATATTACATTTCACTATTTAGGTCATATTTTGCCTCTTTATGGTGTGTCTTATTTGTACTGGGAAGTTTGGTCCATGATCCAGCCTCGAGATATCAATTAGAGTGACCACTGAAGCTGGTCATTTTGATGTGTAAATCTCAGGACTTCCTGTTGGCGTTGCAGTTACCGTGGAAGATGAAACTTTTGTCAGGGAATGAGGTCATATCCTGTATAAGTGTGCTCCAGCTGAAGGTCAGCGATTCGCTACTCGTTGTGCTCGGTGACCAAGCTAACTGCTGTTAGCAATACAAACTACTGATAATGTATTTCTACGCTTTCACTAAACTGAACCATTGCAGTAGCATACAGTGGAACTCTGCCTAGTTAAGGTTCATTATTTGTTAATTGTTCTGCGGAATGTAACTCCAGATAATTACTGAAAAAAATATTTTGTTGAACATATCTAACATTCATCCATCCATTATCTTAGATGTTTATCCCTAATGTGGGTGTGGCCAGGGGTGCTGGTGTCTATCTCTAGTGGTCAGCGGGCGAGAGGCGGGGTTCACCCTGGACAGGTCGCCAGTCCACTGCAACATATTGAAAATATTCGATATACAACACAGAGAGAAAATGCATCTTTGGGAAGCTGAAATATCTATGTACATTTCTACTCGACATGCTATTGGCTGACATTTGCAAAACAAGTCAATCCAGGAGTGGCATTTACTTTCCTTGGGACCGACCCTCAACAGAGGAGACAAGGAAGGCTGCAGATATTACTGTCTGCTAAAATGGTTTCCGTTATGCATGTTAATACATGTTAAGATATAGTTGGTGTTACAATTATTAAAATAAACAGTTCTAAGTGTTTTTTGATGGGGTCTCAAGTATTAGTGGATTTCAGCTGTTAGGTACAAATAAACAACTTGGTTCTGCATCTATCACTGTGTTGCATAAGCACAGAATCCATGTTGGATTTTTAGATGGGTGGCGGGGGTTTGACGGAAACCCCCAATTTTCCAAAACTTTATAACTTTTCAACTGATTTTTCTGACAACGAAACATTTCAACACTCCAAAAATAAAGAGAGTGAAAAAAGAAGAATTCAAGCAGTCAGACACCAACCCATAAATCCAACATGGCTGCTGCACGCATAAAAGCTGGTGATAGCTCCAATGCCTGACTGTACGTGCTGAGAAAATTATTATTGTTAGTTTTTATTGCTAAGAGTCATCAGCCAGCCGCCGGGTCACACAGCACAACTGTAAGTGAAGACTTTGATGGAACGTTTAAAGTTAACACAACGCCATTTCCAGGCTGCAGCTGTTGATTCGAAGGTAAATTAAACGCGCAGTTAATAAGATTTCATCCCTTCCTTTCTAAAAGATTGTTGAAACAAGTGCTTTGTTATTCTGCAGTCTGTTAAAAAGTCGATTAACGAGGCCGATAAATACTTGTGTCGCTCTAAGACAAAGCCCTATTCAGTCAGTCGTATAAACTTTTATAAAAATATTTTTTTTAAAGTCATGTAAAGAATATTAATAGCAATAATTGTAACACAACATGTCGTCGTGTGGGCCCCATTTGATGGGAGAAGTGCAGAGAGAGAGAGAGCCCATCGACAAACAGCACCGGCGTCCGTGAGACAGAAAGAGCAAAGGCCGTGAACCAGAGTCCAACGGCAGGATGGCCAACGGCAGGACGTCCTCAGCAGGCATCCGGCCGCTCCACCACACTGCAGCAGTCACTGAATCCCGAAGGAGAAGCCCAGGTGGAGGTTTACTCGCAGGCTGACACGCTGCTGATCTTTGCTGTGTTCTCGCTCCACGGCTGGAGGTTCTGCAGGGCGTACAAGGAGCTGTTCTGCAGGCACAGTGGGTCGGGGGCTACCGGCTGGTTGATGGTCTTCTGGAAGGCCTCCTGTTGCAGCTGCATGAGGATACGGTTGGCCTGCTGCCGCTCCGCTTCCCGCTCCTCCGCTGTCTGCCGTCTGCAAGGAGAGCGCAGAGAGTCTGTGAGGGAGAGAGAGCCGACTGCGGTGTGGGGACACGGGGCCCGTACACTGGGAGGAAGGGGACTGGACTAGAGCTTTGACACCTTCAATCAATCATTCAATCAGTCAGCGGTATGACAGCTGGACATTCTCATCTTCTTTGTACTTGCAGTATAATTGTTTGTATAGATGAACAGAGTACTCTCTGGCATCTGGGAATTGCCAGATGCAGGATGAACCAGACTTATGCAAGTCCACAGTTTTCTTCCTGATATGTTGGAGGATTTCTTTCAACTTTCCCGTGCTGTTAACACAAGAAAGCAGGTGTGCCTTAAATTACACACACAGGTGAGTCTCAAATGCTACCAATAAACCTTTCAGAAGCTTCCAAAGCCCCAAATTGTTAAAAGGCATAGTAATCTTAGCATGAAGTTGAAGAAAGTAATAAAAATTGCCTCAAAAAATTTTTCTCATTACTCTGGCAAGTAGCAAATAGAAAATATTTTGCTAATTCTAACTTGACTTAAAATGGGAAAAATGTATTCTGCTTTCACATCAGACAGTGTGAAAAATAAAAAAAAGTATGTGTCGTTTAATGTAGAGTATATAAACTCCTGGTTCAACTGTAAGTGTATCAGATACGTATTTTATCCACTGTATTAGAAAACATAAATTATCACATCTAAACTGTCTGCTTTGTTCAAGGATCAATCCAGACATTTGGAGCCATCATAGAGTTAAAAAAAATGTCTTATCAGTAATCCTTTTCACAAGTTACAAAAACAACTTTATTTCAATCATAAATCATTTTTAATATCTATCTATCTATCTATCTATCTATCTATCTATCTATCTATCTATCTATCTATCTATCTATCTATCTATCTATCTATTATTATTATTATTNTATATTATTACTTCCTTTGCACCACATTTAATGTAATGTAAAATTAAAAGCTGGGCACCAATAATGTAAAAATAATAGACGATATATAGGCTTAATGCTAAACATAAATATGTAATTCTAAAGATAAATACAGACATTACCTTTTATTTTAATGTATTTTTTTTACCCTGAAACATTTGTATTTAATTCTACTTTCATGTATTTAGTTTCTGATCCAGGTTTTGGTCAGTTAGGCTAAATCTTAGAAAATATAAGCGGCCTCCTCCTGCTGACAGACGACTATTATTTATTCGTCATATGACCACAGTTTATTACAGCAGATATTTTATAGCATCAATAATAAAATAAGATCTAATAAAATTCTATACAAATATAGAAAATAATTGAAAAAGCAGGGATCCGCTTACGAATAATGCATAAACAAAAAGACCTAAAGGGACCGCATACAGAAAAACAAAATGTCAGATTTTGACAGGGAAAAAAAAGAGAGATGAGAACGGCTTCTTAAAGGTGGACCGGCAAACCTGAAAAATTGGCGATAAATGTGGGTGCTAATCTGTGATAACCCACGAAAACTAATTCTCCAGTTTGGTTTTACGTGGGTCCAGAACTGCTGGCACGGTTCTGGAAAAATCTAAATCTCTCCAGACTGTCGCACGTGGTTGGAAAGCCTTTTTACTAATACCGCACAAAACATCTCTGCTCCGGAAAAAAAGGTGTTTTGAGTCAAATAAGAGAAGAGAGAGTGAAGAGAGCAGTCACCTCCACTTGGTGCGTCTGTTCTGGAACCAGGTTTTGACCTGAGCGTCGGTCATCTTCAGGGCCTTGGCCAGCGCGGCGCGCTCGGCAGACGCCAGGTACTTCTGCCGGTGGAAGCGCTTCTCGAGCTCGCAGATCTGCAGCCGGCTGAACGACGTCCGCGGCTTCTTCTTCTTCGGCGGAGTGCGATTCTGGTACGGGTGACCTACACGGCGTGTGACAGTGAGGGGTGAGAGAGAGACTTGACGGGGACGGTGGTCAGGAAGGGACAGGAGAGCGGGACACGCAGGGTCAAAGACAGGAAGAAGACAGTGAGCGGAGAGAAGCGGTAGCTAAACACAGGAGCTGCACAGCAAAAGGTGTAGCTGTTACAAGAGCATCAAATTTTAGCCATTAAAAAAAAAAGTAATCAACTTTGTAAAAGTATGGTCTAATCACATAGTTACAAATTCCAAAAAACATAAATATTTTTAGAGATGTTTAATATTTTAATAAAATGGTTTCTGCCTATATTAACTATAAAATGACATAAAATATTCTATGATTTAATGGTTTAAGACATTTTCTCAGAACTTTCAAAAACGTGAGAGGTATTCACAGTTTACTGTATAATAAAAAAAAATATGTATAGTTTGATTTGGGGTTCAGTGAGAGGAAAAAAAATGCAAATATGAATGAACAAATGAAGTATTTTAACTAAGCGGTATGTGTTGGATTGGAAATCAGCTTAAAATGTTTGTGTGACGAAGGAGAAAGAAGATTACATCTTAACCTTAAAGACTGAGCTACAGTCAAACTAACCAGCTGATAAACTAAAGGCGTATCGCAGCTGGTTGTCAAGGAAACATTGTACTTGCCAACTTATATGTTTTTTTTAATCATCATTATTATTATTTTACATATCATGTCTCTTATCAATTTACGTTTACAGCTGACTTTTTATTACAGCCATAAACCAGCTCTTATTTTTTGCTATATAGGACAAACTATATATATAAACTTAAAAGACTTTCAAATAGAAAATATTATTTCTAATGAAAAATATCGATTAAAGTTCACGTGAGAACTTTAATCAAACCTTAAATGTTTGAAAACATTTAGGGTTTTCAGAGACTTTAACAGACTCTATCGGTTAAAGTCTGTTTTATTCGTGTTTTGTTGTGGTTGCAATGATTTTCTATTCTCCTACTGATGTCTTTTTCTTACTTTGATACATTTACAAGACATTAAAAACCATGACAGCCTCAGCGCTGTTGATCCGGGAGCTCCACTGGTGCACAGAGAGAGAAGAACAAAAGCAGCAACAGGATGGCAGAAAGAGCAGTGGGACCAAAGAGACAGCTCCAAGAGGAAGCAGCGACCGCATCTTATGTGACCAATAATTAAAAATATTTACATCTGTAAATATTTCGTAGTATAAGATATTCTAAAAATGTGCGAGATTGCTTTAACATGATGAAAAAGTTATTATTTCACAAATTCTTATTTTGCTAAACGAAAAAAACAAAACAAAATATAGTTGCTTTGCATGAGGGCCTGTAATGGCAACAGCCAGGCTTCAAATTGTCCTAAAGTCTACTTAATAATAATAATAATAATAATAATAATAATAATAATAATAATAATAATAATAATAATAAATACCTGTGAACCTGTCTTTGGTGTAGCGTCGGTTGCTCTCCATCCACGGGAAGGTGAGCGCGCTCAGGTTGCCGACACCGCCGCTAGCGGGAGGCGGCACCGCGGAGCCGCCGCTGAGAGGAGGCCGGTGCGCGGGGACGCGGATGACCCCGGAAGAGTTCATGTTAGTCCCGTTCATGTTCACGCTCATGTTCATGTGATAAGCTCCCCCGAGAGACGCCATCCCACAAGATCCGGCGGTGCTGTTGTATCCGCCGCCGCCACCGCCGCACGCGAAGCCTCCCACTCCCCCGGCGCCGCCGTTGTACGCTGGGTGACCGTAGTCCGGCTCGGGCATCCTCGAGCCCAGCATGCAGCTCTGCTCCACGTTGCTCAGGATCTGGTCGATGCCGAAGCTGATGGGCTCCACGTGCGCGTGCTGCTGCAGATGCGCCCCCAGGATCCCGATGTGATCCATGGCGCTCGATGCGCTCCCGTCGGCTCCCGTGGCCCACGCGCTGCTTCTCGCTGGACCTGCTGCTCGTTATCTGGCTGCGAGGAACGCCGCGCGCGTCTTTCTGTGGGCTCCCCTGTACCCCTTCCCTCCCTCCCCCAACCCTCTGCTGTGCAGGGCCATCAATCAAGTTGCCAAGGAGACAGCACGACGTCCTGCACGGCCTGCAAACTCTGAGAGCTTCTCAGCCTTAAGTCGATACACTCCCCAAGTCACCCCCACCCCCTCATACACAAGGCCCATTTTATTTTTTAATGCTACTATTTTCCTCCCATCTGTCGAGAATCTGACATTTTATTATCTTTTAAGATTTTCTTTTCTTTTCTTTTCTTTTCTTTTCTTTTCTTTTCTTTTCTTTTCTTTTCTTTTCTTTTCTTTTCTTTTCATCGGGTGGACAGTCTGTAAAGTTCATTTTCTAACATTTTTGCTTTTTCTAAGCACTTTCTGCTTCTGCAAATTCCAACCCTCAGACAAATGAACATGTACGGATTAGATTTTTATGGTTAGAGTATTTTAAGGTTAAGCTATATTTGGGCAGCATTAGCTGAAATATGCAGATCCCATTATTTCCCAAAACAAATGCCCCCTCCCTGCCCCACACGAACACATAAATAAACAAACAAACAAACAAATAAATAAATAAATAAATAAATAGTTTATAAGATTTTACAAAACTGAATGGAAAAAAATATGCCGAATTAATCTCTGAGAGTATTTTTTTTTCTAAGCTGCGAATTTTTTTTTTGTCATTTTCTAAAGAGACATGTTCCAATATATAAAAATAATGACATTTGCATACTGATTCACATTAATTGCAGCTTCAAAGTGTGTAATTAATAATTACAACGCAATGGTTAAGTTAAAACCAAAAACAGGAGCCTATACTGCCATTAAAGAAATAATAAAGCTAAATGCACTAAAACAGTGCATTTTAAGCAATTTTGACTTTGGTTCATATAAAAAAAAAACTTTTACTTTATAATAAAACGGCCAATTTAGCTGAAATGTTCCAGACTGCGTATAGATGAAAAATGAGCGGCTCTTAATGCGCCTTATTGCTGGAGATGTGACGCTATTATTAATTCATGTTTAGAGGGATGACACGGCTGCAAACACCGATCTACTCCTCATGGATTTTCTTTGTTTTCGTCTTTTTTCCCTCTTCTCCTTCTATTTTCTCCGAACCCAAACCTCCCTGGGATCTGTTCAGAAAAAAAATAAAATAAATAAAATGGTAAGATTTCAAACGCGTCACGGAATGCTGATCTGCGGTTGTTTTCGCAACTTCGTTATATCGAAGGAGATATTAATACTGTGAACAGTTGATCATAAATAACGTGCAGCAGCCCACTGAAAAGCCAAACAATTAAATGAAAAATTAAACCGAAAGCCTCATTGATTTTCTCTTGCCAATGAACGCCGCTGGGACTTCATTACTTAACGCTGGGGGTACTTACATATTAATATTTGATACAGTCTGAAACCTTCTCATTGGCCTACTGAGTAACATCAAATTTTAATGCCGCCGGTAGCCAATGGGTGCACGGACGTGGAGCCCTCGGTTCAGACGTAGGACAGGAGGGATATGAAATGCAATCATGCAGTATAAGACAATCAGCTGGTGTTTACCATCTATCTTCTGCATAATCGATAACATTCATTTCAACGACGAACCGGTTTTATTCGTTTAAAACATGACGGTAATTCGATTTTACCGGGACGCTTTAAATCCTGTTGAGCTCCAAAGTTTGTCGGTCAGATTCAGCTCAGAATGACATGCATGGAGGTGTTTTTTTTTGTTTTTTGTTTTTTGTTACAAACGTTGTGTAACTGTGAAGTTCAAGTTAGAGAGAAAAATCCAAGGGGATTTGTATGTAAGCTTTCACAAATACAACAAAGCAGTTACACCTCTTCCAATTTTTAAGTAAGCAAAAGTTGTATAATTTGAGTCACACTTAAAAAAAATCTTACACTTATAGTTTTGTCCAAATGACCCAAACCAAAATAGTGCAAACCAAATTTGTATACCTCTGTCCGAAAAAAAGTACTTGCGAATATTTCTTCGTCACTCACAGGCACCCCTTCACAGATTCCATACAAGTCACAAAATATAAAAGCTCTGCTCTAATATTTTAATATCTAATATCACTCAGTCCAGTATATTTGGAGCAAAACTAATTCCATCAGTAGACACACTTTTTTTAAAAAATATTATTTTTCCTTAGCACAGACACACAAGTCAGTAAACGCTACTACACGCGAATCTGCTGATGTCAGTCTCAAATCCTACTTTACGAGCCACATCAAATTCATTCACGTGTTGCGATTGTTACACCAGAAAGTCTGGCTGCACTTCCGGCGTGTAGCACTTATTAAATAGCCAAAACACTCCACCAGCTCATAAAGATGCATAAATTAAAATCGTATGCTCTAAATATTGTTTTAAGGTTTACGTAGCCTCTTGGAACCGCCTAAATTGGGCGATGCCACGCTGAAATGACAAAATTATTCACATCTCAGCCAGAGTTCTGACTTAAGTTTGTTGTCTTTTACATTGCAAGTTACAGTTATATAAAACAACAAAAACAAATGAGATGTACTATCTCTCAATTTCAAGTTCGTATGTATCAAGCCATCATAAATATGCTCTGTTCTTAACCAATTTCAACATTTGTTTAAAATCTGTCCTCAGGTGTGAAAAAGACATTCATGTCATTATGTAGAGAAATGAAGTGAAAACAACATAGCCTCTGTCCAAAACTAAGTACATCCTTTGTGTTTCCACAGGTTTAAAGTTTAGCATTCATAATTTTACAGAAAGAAAGATTATTCACAAGTGCAAAAGATTTTGCACAGTTGACAACCTTCCTAGTTGTGGTCCGAGCAACCTCATCTCAAACAAATGCAGCGTAAAAAACAACAACTCTAGGTCTCCATCTCTTATGGGTGTTAGTGGCTGAATGTTAAAATTCAATGCAGCAAATTTGGAAAATGCTGAACCAGTTTGACTGCTTGTAAGGATGGAAGGAGAAAGTCTCTTCTTTCTAAAACAATAAGGCAACAGGACTTACTGACCTGCAATCATCTCTGTCAGGTGTATTACAGCAGGGATGCATCTGGAACATGTGCGGTAATGTGCCTTGAGGACCAGGATTGGAAAACACTGCTCTAGACAGACAGATGAGACCAAAGTAAGAATGTTTGGAAAAGATGCAGACCTCCAATTTTGGAGAAGACAAAATACGTCCTTTTGACAGAAGTGCCTTATCGACTTTCGAGCACATCGGTGGAGGGTTGATGATTTGGAATTGTTTTTCCATCTTTGACGAAGTGTCAGAAAATGAAAACAATGTGTTACAGTCAAAGTCCAAGACGTCAACTTGATTTGAAATGTTGTGGCGGGAAGCTGTGAGGGAATGAATGTCTGGAAGCCTCGATGAACTGGAGCAGCATATGGAAGAAAATTGGGCCAAAGTTCTTCCACAACCTGCAGAGTATACTTCACATGACTTCAGGCTCTTACACATACCATTCCAGTTTGACTTCTTTTATGTTAAATCATGACAAAGTGGAATCAGTCGGGTTAATTGAGGTTAAACAATATTGGCATTTGGTTAACACTAATTCAGTCTGATCATGTCCTTATTCATTTACTTCATTTTACACTGAGTGGTCGTCACACTGTCAGGGAACTTGGCTGGATTGGTAGTTTGCTGCGGTCTGCCGCTCTGTTTGTCAGATGCTGACATCACAACTATTAAAACTCATGCATCACTCTGGTATATTAGTGTAATTCGCCTATTTTACCGGTTATGAGTTCTGTTTTGTGGAATATCCCATCACAATTACAATTAAATGTTATCTTTGAAGGACTTATTTTGGGTTTAGTTTATTCACGAATCCAGTTAGTTACAAATAAGTACAAGAATACTACATTGCCAGACACTTTTGCAGTGCATGTGCTGCTGTGGGATCAGATTTTCTGCGTAAAGCAGATGGAAATTTCCTTCTCAATAGCTGTCCAAAAATCTATAAATACAGAAATTATGTACTTCCGTCACAGTTTTTCACCAAAATAGTTTTTAGTAAAGGTGCTAAACTAAACCAGTATCTCTGTATAGTTACTATTCAGGTCACAGTGTCACACTGGGTCAAAAGAACGGTGAGTCTGGGGTGCTGATATGAAGGGCTGAACATCAGGATGATTTGTTGGCTAATGCCAAAGGTAGCATTTGGATTCTGATGGTTTTTTTGTCATCCAGTCAGATCATTTCTAACAAAAGTAGCAAAAGCATTGTTTGTAAAGACTCCACACAACTCTTTCTGCTCTCTTCGGACATTTAATTTTCCATTTGGGTTAAACCAAAACAGCGGTGAGGAGGCCTTCCCAGAACTGCACATAAGAGCTCTTCATCTCTCTGAATGTCACTCTAGACATGTCAAAGCACATAAAAAAGACAATCATGGGTTTAAAAAACCTGACTGTTCAGAGAATAGGAACAATAACAGAAATTATTTAGTCATTACAGGCCACTGAAGTATATGATTTCTAAATAACTTGCACTCCTACAGTACTTTATCAAGTCCAGTTATTAAAGTCCATAATTAAACTGAATTATCTGTACATAAGTACACACACACACACACACACACACACACACACAAATACATAAGTATATATATATACACACACACACAAATATATTCTTTTCTTTTCTGCTCCAATACTAACATTGGATACTTGATATGTTTGGTCGCTATTTCATTTGGAAAACATCAGAACTGGGGTTGGGCTTTCTGAGGGCTACTGTTTTCCTTCCCACTGTGTGACTGACAGCTCCCTATCAGAGCACTTATCAAGTGAAAGTCAAGGACTTCCAGAAGTCCCATTTTCAGGTGATTGATGGAAGCCAGTGAGTGAATAAGGAGGCAGAGTGAAAGAGGAGAAATTTACCAACACAAAGAGTGAAGTGAAAAGAAAATAAGCACAGATTTAAGGAAACTGGCATTAAATGGACTAAATTTGGTTGAAAAGAAACTGTAGATGTTTGGATGATTATTATGACGCTCACATTTAATCGTACCCAACAGACAGGATGTGCCAGTTTCCCTTTTCAACAATTAATTACATTACCAGATTTTTCACAACGTGCTGAAAACATTGGAAAAATAATGCCCATTTTGTGATGACGAGCACGAGAGTGTTAGAGTTCAGTTCAGACAATGTAATTTTTACAAAGTCCCTGTGATTACCACTGATAGTTTATCATAGCTGAATTTGGCACCTCCCTCGCCTGGTATAAGCCAGTACCTTGTTCAACGCCGTTTGCTTCGTACAGAGGGTTGAGTAACTATTGCTTCCTAGAAATTTTACCGGAAGGAATCCAAGTGAAGTGAACAAAGCCCAGACTGAGCTGTAAGTGAAATTTTATTCGAGCGGAAATACTATGGACATATGGGCTGGGTGTAAAGATCTCTTCAATCATGCAAGGAGGACAAGGACAACATTAGTGGTATGGTAAACTGTGGTGGTAACAAATGTCTTTCTTACATTTGTTTGTGAGAAAGACAAATGGAGAGTCTCTTCTGACTATTGAGGGATTGCATTCTCTGCCTCTGTGGAAAAGCATACTCTAGGGCAGAGGTGTTCTGCAGGATTTAGATTTGCCTTTTATTCAACACACCTAAGTTAAATAATCAGGTTAGCAGTACTCTGGAAAGCTTGACTGCATACCTGAGGAAGTAATTCAGTCCTTTGATTGAGGCGTGTGGAAGCAGGGACACATCAAAAAGTTGCAGGACATCAGCCCTAGAGACCTGGATTTGATCTAAGGTGTTACAGAAGCGATCCAAGTGGTTGTTGAATTTTTGATCCCTGGCTGTGGAATTACAGAGCAAAAAAAAAAAAAAAAACTCTGCAGAGACCATGAGGTCATGTCTACATGTGTTTTGCAGATTTGGAGAAGGTCGGCTACATATCAGTTAGCATCACTGATGCTGACCAGATACATATTGGCTTACTAAATTTATATATAACATTTTCAGTGGAGATGTTTAGAAACAGAAATGACACTCATTTATCAAGCACTGTCTAAAAATACATTATTTATTAGTATTAATCTAAAACATAATTACAGCTGTGTATTATTTAGCATCTGTTTCTCAGTGATACATCCAACCTTAAGCCTACAGTTGCACCAATTCATATAATGAACACATTAAATATAATCTGTTAAAACTAAAAGAAATAGTACAGTTTTCAAATCTTTGAAATAAAGTTTTCCTGTGTGTGTTTTGAAAAAAAAAGTTTACAATCTTCTGTTTTTTACAGTATTCATTGGCATACTGTTTGTTGTCGAATAAGTAATATAAGTTAATACAAGTAATAAGTAAAATGAACATAAACAGGTCCTGTAAAACAGGAGTGAAATAAAACATTTCTTTCATCATAAATTAGTCTTGACTGTGAATTCTGCATGACGAACAGGGAGCACCAAACGGTGTAGTATACCACACACACATACACACACACAGGTAAACCTGTAGTAAAACCAGTGAAATGTCTTTACCCATACATGGCCTCTAAAACACACACACTGACTCAGTAGTTTATACAGCTTTTCCATAAAAGGCCCTTTTTTTGTCAATTGGAGCTCAGCTCGTTGACGTCTTGAGGAGAATAGATGAGTGGTTGATGGGAGGAATTACTGGCTCTGTGGGAGGAAACTAAGAATGCTTGATTCTTGGCCTCAGCGCTCAGAACGGAAGCTTGAAGGTTTCAGTAATATGGAGAAAACTTTTCATCTTCTGATCTCTGACTTGACACGCTGTGTGAATTTCCACAGAGGAAGAGCCATGTTGGCATCGTTCAGTCAGACGGACTGAAAGCAGAAAGTAGATGTTGCGAAAGGGACAATGATAATAATAACGACAATGTTAACTTAGGTTCTCATTATTGTATGAATCAATACTATGATGGAGCTTCACTGGTTCAAAAAGTCAAGCCTCTACTTTCAACCCTTTATAATCGGACATACTGTGATCAAAACATTAATATTCAGAATAAAACTTTTGCCTTTCTAGTTCTAAGAAGGAAGGATTATAAAACATACCAAGGGCTCTAAAGAACATGGCTAGAGAGTATAAGTTTGAATTTATTTTTGGGTCAAAGTTAAAGACACAGACACATACAGTTAGCATTTCTAACTGTATGTGTTAGAAATGCCAACACAATTTTGGAAGCTTTCTTGTCTGATTCTGGATAACTGCTCACACTTTTTGTTTGCTTAAACTGATTCCCCCCTTGGCATACATGGCTTTTAAAAGGCTTTTAAAATAGCCAAAAGAAATTTAAAGTGTGGAGTTTAGGAAGGATATTCCAGAAGTTTGAAGTTAGTCTGCATTTTCCTTTTCGTACCAGGATTACACTGAAGGTACTATATTTCCCCCCTAACCCAAGGAATGCTTTGGGAGCCCACAGGATGAGCCGCACAGGGTAGCAGAGATATCTAGGTTTCCCTCCTGAACCTGTTGCACCGGTAATGTAGTCGCTGATATAAATAGATGGATGTTTGATCCATTTCAAAACCAATTTTCATTGTGTTTTAGCTCTTCCTATAGATTATCAGAGTCAAATCAGGACTCTGACTGGGCCTCTCCAAAACGTAGATATGGTTGAAACCTACGATATTTACATACACAGAATAGAAAAGACAGAACCATGTTTGTTTCTCACTGTCTGAAGTTAAATCTGACCAACTCAACAGCCTGCCTCAGTGATGACACACTCAGAAATGATTCATGGCAGAGTTAAGTTTTAGGCATTTATACCTGTCTGGTTGTATTTAAAAACTCATATTGTATGCATATATGTCTTTAAATGAATTATTATCTATATAACCTAGTCAAATCTAGAATGTATTGAATGTAATTACTTAATATATACTAACAAAGTTTAAATAATTAAATCTGTAAAACAAACAAGATTCTGTTAAATTTTATGTGATTTTGGTTTTCATTCGTTATGAGAAGTGAAATGGGGAATCGGAAACAATGTCTTTCACCAGTAGGTGGCAGTAAAGTCCCTTTAAGCTGGCTCTCTCCCGTTTAAAGATGCCAAAAGAAGAAGAAGATGTACTTTAACTAGCACTCAGGTCCTTGGGCTGGTTGTGGCTCTGTGGGTAGTGTAGTTGACGCGTGATCGCAAGGTTGTAGGTTCGATTCCAGTTTCCTTATACTACATGTCAATGTCGTAAGGTACTTAACCCCAAATTACCTACTGATCTGAATATTGACATATAAATCTTTGTATGAATGGATGACTGTAGTGTAAAGCAAAAATGATTGGAAAAGTGCCATATGAATTTAGCCCATTTACCATCACAAAGGAATTGCATAAATGAGTAATTTGGTTTATCGCATAAATGACATGCAATTCAAAGAAATATATGTAATTTAATTTACACAGGTAACTTGATTATTATGCAATTCGAATTGTATTTGAAATAAATACACTTATTATTAATTTAATATCACTATACTTTAATAATACCAAATACATACATTTAATTGCATTAATTATGCAATTAAAATAAATAGGCTTTATATTACACTGAGGCATATAAATCACATAAGGTTTATTTGATAGGTTTGAGTTAATATTATCTTAAAAAAAGGGTAAATGGAAATTTGTCATGTAATAAATTCACATAAATCTTAAAAGTTAGGGTTAAATATTTCTGTGAGTGTAGCGGTGAATGATGAATCTAAGCGACGTTCTTAGATCCCGTCACTCACAGGTGAGGAAAGTGAAAGTCACTTCCTGGGACGTCCTGAAGTCCTCAACACTGCTACCACCTACAGAGAGCACCGCAGCATGGTTCAGTGCTGTACGAATGAAAATGTGAAGCAATTCTGCATCCTAAAAATTCCCAGTCTGCTCGCAGAGGGCTTTCACAAACAGTAGCAATCAGCAAACCGTCATCAGTTGACAGTTTCGGAGACACTGCTTTATCAGTAGCGAATCTGTCAACAGGGTAACGACATGATACAGACATGAGCTGTTAGAGCCTGTGGTCATAGACACAACAGAGCTGTGATACTACGGTCCATCTCTGAATCCGGTGTGAAACAGCTCATTTCAGACCAAACATGATCTATCATGTTACCTTCCTCTGAAAGGATCCGCAGACTGAGATAATGACTCCTTTAGAACAGAACCCAAGACTGCATGTTCAGGTCCAACAGCAACAGCAGCCAAATTTACTCTAATAAATTGTAAGGAAGTAGCAATTCTAGTTTGCGATGGAGTTCATCTACCAACATCCAACAGGTGGAGTGTGTCTGTTGCAGCAGTAGCTCCTGTCAGCAGTCTGAGGGCCCCAGTCGTCCCAACCAGAGCGCTGCGGCGGTCTCTGCCCTGCGTTAAGGCGCTCGGGGTCGAGTGCCTGCTTCCTGCTGCCTGCTGTCCAGAGCAAAGTGAGAGGAATGGTGACTCTTCTGACTTCCATATTTGGTCCATCCATCTTGCATGTTCAGCTGGGAGACACTGATGGGATCATCCTGCTAAGTTTTCTGTGTAGTGCGTCTGATACTAACACTGACCTGTAAATAGATGGAGTCTTTATCAGACAGCATCTCTCTTTTGGAGATTTTTGAATGTGTTTTGATGCTTCTGGTGTGTGTTTTTTTCTTCCTAGCTCTAGGGAACAGAGCTCCTTAGTAGCACAAATCGATAACATATCCTTTGTTGTTGAGGATACGGCAGTTTTACTCAATTTGGGATGGATTAAAGAGAGCAAAGATTTGGTAAGCTGAGCAACTTGTCCATGCAACGAATCCCCCCAAAAAACAAAAAATAAAACAGCAAAGGTGTGAGCTTGGTGGCTGTGGTTAAACAGAATCAAGATTTCCTAAAGAGAAACCAACCTTACCATTATTAAAAATGTATAAGTGGAAAACATACTTAATGGGTTGCTTTTTTTTAATTTCTGGCATTTAAAGTACGGAAACATGTGCATAAGGAGAGTTTTATAGAGAAGCAGTTCTTCACTTCATTTGCCGTCACGTACGTCAGGTCAGAATTGTAGTTTATTAAAGGTCATAAATAAATAAATTAGTTCAAATCAGATTAATAACAGAATTAATAATGAACATAAATCAAATCCACAAAGAACAGACACACACATACACACACACACACACGCACACACACACACACACGCATACACACATAGATGCACTTCAGAATCAGACTGGCTGGTGCCTGCGCGGCCCCAGGGGTGAGGACTTGCTGCCGTAATGACTTGCTCAGATCCACATTAGGCTGCTGAGGCTCCGCGGTCTCAAGCAGGGAGGAGGAAGGAACAACAGCAGCCGATCCCCGGCCGCCCCCCTCCTGCTTCTCTGCTCTTCCCATTTCTCTTCCTCTTTTCTTTTTGTTTTTTTTTTTTGTTGCAAAATTCGTGTCACATTTTCTTTTCAATATCTTTTTTTATTTTTTATTTTTTAACCTGCACCATCTGCCAAAGGGCTCTCATTCCTACCTCTTCTCCATTTGAGCAGACATGTCTGAGTGTGGCCAAGAATCTCCCCACCACTTCATTAAATTGCACTCACTTTGACAAACTCAAGTGGAGCAGCGACTGTTTTCCACCGTCTTGTGTTTGGACAGTTGTGCTTGCTGTGGGTTCTAGTTAAACGGGATCTCAATCCACGTTCTTAGAGCGCCACGAGAGAGACACATCCCACTTCAGCTTCTGCTTTCTGCTGTTTGGGTTCATAAAACAAATATGGTCTGAATCCGGTGTGAAAGCAGTTTTCTGTTGCCCATGAACAGAAAACTGAGGTCTTAACGACTGTGTGTGTGTGTGTGTGTGTGTGTGTGTGTGTGTGTTTATAAACTACTTGTTTATAAAGCTATTTGCAACCTTTTATGGTCCAATAGGCCTTACAGGGACAAAAGTCTGTTTCTAATATATCAGACCCCCATATATGGAGTGACATTTACTCTGCAAGCAGGTGAACTGGTCTGACAAGCAGAGGCATCTGCACACAGATCAGAAGGTGAGAGATTGCTATGTGGTGCTTTTAGTAGATGTTTGTCTTGAGGCTGAATGACTAAAAATGTTTTCCCCTATGAATCATGCTCTCCTCAACCAGAGGTCAAAGGTCGTTCTCTAATTGACTTAATGGACTGGACAGATCTCAGGTCAGTGCTGATCAGAGACTGGCTTGGACCTGAGAGGGACAACAAACCAGCAAACCCACACGTGTTAGACACAACACCGCCATCCAGCAGCCAGATAGAGTTCCTGAGCTTATCCCTGCTGTGTCCACGGGGACTTTAACTTTTAACAGATAAAAGACCAGAGTGGAAACATGCACTGCTCTTTTCATTTTCCAGACTGAGAACTATTTTTTTTTATTATCCATAGTGAAGCAATTACAGTTCACACAGAGCAGTGAGGGACAAATGTTGGGCGTAAAGATGCCAGGGAATGCCTGGTAACCTCGAACTGATTTAAGGAGTAACGACCAGTTTTCATGTCCTACCACAGATTCTTAGCTGAGTTTAAGCTAGGGCGCGTGGAGTGTGACAGCTGTGGTTTAAGGTCCAGACTTTGACTGGGCCATTCTAGCACATCCATAGGCTTGACCTGATCAATTAATTGACGCTCCAGCTGAATGTTTTTGTTCATTGTTCTGATGGAAGGTGGACCTTCACTCCAGTGTCAAGATGAGTGTGCATTAGAGCTTTTTTAAAATAATGAAATAATTGATGCATTACTTAATAAATAGGTCAGTTAGATATATTTGAGCATTAATTAATTTAAATCAGATGTGAACTATTTTCCTTTATGTAATAAAAAAAGCCTATCATTTTCTCAGAACCGTATCTTATTTCTTCTGGAAACAGACGGCTGGTGTTTTGCAACTGTTCTGTTGTTTCATCACAGCTGAAATGAATAATTCAGTCATTATCAGGTCTCTGGAGAAGGCGATTACATGCAAAGAGGTAATTTAGCTATTTGTTTCAGGTGCAACGAACCAGACACATAATTCAGATCTTCACCAATTCACAGCAAATGTCCTCTCAGAGCTCTTTACAAGAAAAAAATCATTTCAATTCAATAATACATACATTCCAATTGATCCCAGTTATCAAACAGTAGAGCATGTTCAACTATTTGAAATAGTTGAAACATAAACACTAAAGAAACCCTGGATTGAGTCATTGACTTGCAGCATTGTAGTTGTGACGATCACTTTGTGTTGTTCCGTTGAATTTACAGCAATCCCTCATATCCAGCATGAAAGAAGCGACAGAGTGGACTGAATGGAGCAAGAATATTAGAGCAGGACTTCTACATGTGTGACTTGTAGAACAGAATATGAATACCTGTGCTGAAGAATCTTTGCAGATGTAACAGTTTTTTGTTTATGAGTGATAAAGACATATTCACAAGTTATTTTTTTTCCCAACAAGGATTTGTTTTGGACCATTTGTTTTGGATTATTTGGGGGCAAAATTGTAAGTGTATGATTTTGTTTGACTACTTTTATTTGTGTACCTATACCTAAGAATTTGGAGAGGTGTAACTGCTGTTTGGTATTTGTGAAATACTGAAAAAAATAAAACAAAATAAATAAATCTACAATTCCAAAACTCTTATAGGAGACTCAACGTTCAAATACGTTTGTACGAAATATAACTCCATAGTTTCTCATGTAGATTGATAAGCTCAGTTGCATGCCCTAAGCAGCAGATTAATGAGACGCAGTACATCTTAGTCCACTTTTTATGTATGTTGCAGCAATGGCCAGGATAGAATCGGAACTCTGGACTTTCCAGCTCATAAATATCTTTGTGTATGACAAGCCAGAGAGGCGCAGAGACAAGAACTTCCGACCAGCTTCAGGAAGCTGCAGCAACTGGAGGTATGATGACTTCTGACACTTGACCCACACTAAGAATGAATGGTTGTTCTAAAGTTAGCATAAAAAGGGGTTTGCTGTTTTTCATCACAAAAACACTGCTGACAAAGGATGTCATTGTGGCACCGCACTATGAAAGAGAAATGAATGAAAATAGTAGCTCCCCTCCCTACATTTTATTTTTATATCCAAAGTAACTTAAAGTGAGAAACTACAGTTAAAATCTATTATGTTTAAAAATGCATAATGAGTTTCGCCATCAGAGGGCGCTCAGTACCAGTGAGGTTGATGCTCTGGTTAGCTGAAGAAGTTGACCATTGCTGAGGAAGCAGTTTAGATCAGACATAGCAGCTGCTATGACCCGCTGTATGGGGACGTTTTCCTGCCATAATCCAAGAACACATTTTCAGTCTGAAAACTGGATTTGTTGTCTTTTGTTATCAAAACGTTTAAATGCTTACATTTTCATTTTGAAAGCAGGACTTCATGTCTTTCTTCTCAAAACTTCTCCTCGTGCTCACACTTAGTTTCTGCTTGCTGTTGGAAACCCCTTTTGGCACAGTCACCTGGCAACCTCTCAACCAATAGAATGAAAGTGTTGTACTGAGTGCATTTGTTTCTTTCTAGTGGGTGTGCCTGTGTGGCCACTATTAAGTGTAGGAACCTGAGCCACCCACTGCCTTTTTGAGTGGTGCAGCTATAATGAACCATGGGAAACATCAGAACAGCATCGGGTTAAATTATATTTTCACCTTCATTATTTTTGCAGCTGCACAGGAGCTCCCAGTTTTGAACCCAGACCAGGTGATGTGTGGTTTTAAGATCCAGCCATGATGATGTTAATCTATCTTTAGTAAAAGTTGATGCTGTCAATTTCTTTTTAAATTGACTGTTTACATGTAAAAATACTGGTCCAGAAGTCACAAACATAACTCTTGCAAAGCATCATGGGTTACAGGAAAAATGTGAATACAAATACAAGAATTGCACGCAGTTACCAGTGAGTTTTTCAAGCCCTATACCCAGCAAGTCTGTCCCTGGCTCCACCCCTCTTTGCACACATTTCACACATATGGGCAAGTGTGTCAGTAGGTGCAGGGTAGACATTTTTTTTTCAGGATTAATGGCCTTTATTTGACAGTAACTTGACAGGAAAGTGACAGAGAGAAGTGGATGACATGTGGGAAAAGAACCAAGAAGGTGTTGGTCGTGTCGAGGTGTGGAGCCTCTGCCTACGGAAGCTGCTGCTCTAACCACCGCGCCACGTGACGCCCCGGGACGCTGTAATTTTAACAAGCTTTAATTGACCAAACTTTTGTTTGACATGCTCTGCAAACACGGCCACATCAATCTAGCACCAATTACAAGTGGCCTCATGGCGACCAGCCCCACCAGTCACTGTGACAACCCAGATGATTGATCACCAACAGCAGCAATCTTCTAACCTGATCAGGCAAATTACCGTGGCGACTGCCGGGGCCATATGAGTCCCCATGCTGCAAAATTAAATTCACTGAGCTCATCAGCTTGTCTTTGTGACAGTCTCACAGAGACAGCGCCACAAAACGCGTCTCACTCACATCAAGTCGACACGCTGGGGGCTTGCTGTATTTTTCACACACACACACACACACGCACGCACGCACGCACACACACACACAGTATGTCTTTCTATCTTTACAGGAACTTTGCATTGACTTCTATTCATTTTTCATTCATTTCTATAGACTAACCTAGCCTTTACCACTTTTAATTTCACAGTGCGTAATGGGATACCTTGTTGCAACAAGCCCACAAAATGATACATCCTAAAAACTGCAAAACTAGTTTAGTTTTGTCTAAGTTTAGACTAAATCAATTTATTTTGTACTTTTTGTTTAGTTTAAATTAAAACGCAAATTGGGACTCTTTTTCATTCAAACATTCAAGTGTTTCTCTCAAGGATACTTGAATGATTATGTTTAAGGATTTAGTTTTTCCCTTTTTGATGTAACTGAAGTTCGTTGAACTCTACAATAGTTAGATCTTTGTAAATCTGCTGAATCTGATAAACTTGAGCCTTTTTTAGATCAGCTGCAGACTTCACAGCAGAACCCCTATGTTACATTGTTAACTTAATTCTTTCTGAAAATAAAAGATTCTCTGTATAAGGAAGTCTGCCTATGTTGTTTGTGTGTTAAAAGGTGGTGATCCATCTGTAGTGAACAGACAGATCACTAAATTGTGTACTTTCTTGTTCATACTGTCCAGTCCCGTCAATAAATGAGTCTTTAAATAAGTCCAGAGTAAACTTAGACATAAAGACATTCAGAGTTGGGCTACATGCAGGAATTATCTCCTTTGGCACTCTGTGGCGCATTTAGGTTTTATCAGTCTGTAGCTGAAAGTGCTTTTGACTGATCCCCTGGTTCTAGATGTAGCCCTGTGCTTACACAGCTCCTCAGCATCTCTTCAAGATCTGCTGGCGCCTGGTGATGGGTCATTTGATTCAGTGTTCAATCATGAAGAGACCCATAACATGTAGGACATGGCCTTTAAGGACTGACTTTGGACACCTTGATGGGAACATAATAACAAGATTTAAGCTCCAGTCAAAAGGACTGTCAGAAATATGCATCTCGTTTCGATTTCATTCAGTTTAAAACATTACAAACAGACAAAATGAAGAACTTCTTTTCAACATTATGAAACTCCAGAGCACACATTGCTCACTTCCTGTTTGTGTGTGTGTGTGCGTGCGCGTGTGTGGGGGTGCATGACTCTAGGTGTGTGGCTGTATAAAGCTGTGGCCAGCTTTGAGAGGGTAATCCATCTCTATCACTTAAATGATTATCCCCATTAATCTGTTGTAAACTAATAAAGTAAACACCCTCCCTCTCTCCCTTCCTCCTCCCTCTGCTCATAGGCCTGTGCCTCTACTCTGAATGCAGGTTCATTAAGTCTACAGTACATTAATACGTCTTCTTGTCCCCCCCGTTGCTCCTGTCACCTGGTGCTTTAGGCCCCCAGAGGCCCTGGAAGAGATTGGTTCTTTTTCCATGTGTGAAGAGGTGTAAAAGCATGTAGGCGTGTGCGCGTGTGAGTACCAGGTTTTTATATCCTTATGGGAACCTATTTCTGTCTACAGTGTGGGGTTTCTGGGGACCGTTACTCCTTTGGGGACATTTTCTTGGTCCTCATGAGGGGAAATGCTGTTTTTGGGTTAGGGGTTATGTCTGTGATGTTTAGGGTTAGGTTTATGCATCTGTTGGTAATGATTAGGATGTGTTCACACCTGACACATTTGGTGTGCTTTAAACGGACCAGAATTTTTTTCCCCCATTGGTCCGGACATTTTGTGCAGATGTAAATACATTCATACTGGTGCGAATGAAACAACCAGACTGAGAGCCATTTTTTGAGGTGGTCTTGGTCTTCTTCCAACAAACCGGTGAATACACACTGGCTTCAGTGCGAACCAACTATATGAAATATATGTCTCCATGAGTCAACGTTGCTGGGCATTATGGCAATAAGCCCTTTAGTGTTGCTAATGCTACTGCTTTCGTACTGTTGTAATGAAATTGTACCCGGTCTTCCGTTTTCTGTTTAGCAATACAGCTGCCAGCATGTTGTGGTTCAGGGGACATGGAGCATCTTGTCTCCTTCGACTAACATCATCCACTTGCTTATGCCGTTCCAAGTTTAGAAATATCCCATTGTGAAACCTGAGTTTAATGAGCTGCTCTTGACATTCTAAGTGGCATCGCAGTTATAATAACACACAAATAACAGGAAACAGGATTTCCATGTTTGTTTTTTTTCTGTGTCTGTGATCTGTACCGCCCCCGTCATTTCTTTCAATTGGAGCAGTGGCTTTGTGTATAAATTATAGTACACTTTTAAGAAAGCACAAAATAAAAGCAAACTGCACAAAGCAAAGAAATAAAGTTTGCTTTTTGTACGGACCACAGGACAGGTGTATTAATGGTTTGAATGCATCCATAGACTGAAGGAAAAACAAATAGAAGTCAATGCAAAGACTCTGTGAAAGACAAACTGTGTGTCTGTGTGTGTGTGTCTATGTGTGCATGGTTGTTTGTCCTCTGTGTCTCTGTGTTGCCTTGTGTTGAATTGGCAACCTGTCCATGGTGTTGATCGTCCCTTGAAATATAAGGCAGAAACACTGAACAAGGGAACTGATGCTAGTGGTTGAAAGGCGGCTGAAACGCTTCAGTAATAAACTTCAATATTTGGACATTGTTATGGCAATAATTATTAGCTGACAAAGTAATATGCACCTCAACCTCACTCATTCCTGGTGGATCAACCATTAAGTGTAAATTTAGCTTTGACCAGTTGAATTCAACTGGAATCTTTAATTTACCTGTATAGGACTGTGACTGAGAATGTATTAGACTGAATTGAACTCAATGACCTTGGATGTTTCATCAATGTGCCTTGAGACGGCTTTTGTTGACATTTAGCACTTTTTAAATAGCTGAGTGGAAGATTAACCTCTATCCAGCAATCACTCATGAGGTAATGAAACCAACTGCTGTTGCCGGTGAAGACACTAACACCTCTGACATCTATCTTGTGTTTCATCAATGTATGAAAATGTGCAGATTTAAGTAAAATGGCCAATATTACATAAAATTAACTCTTTTTTTAGCTTAACATCATGTTATAATGATATCCTCTCATTAAAAACATACCTGGAGTGTTGCCTTGATTCTTTCATGCATGTTTGAGAAATCCTTTAATCTCCCGTGGCAACCATTCAGCTGTGCAAAAAGCCTGGGTGGGCCTAGCCCCGCCTTCGGACACAGCTCCTCCTCAGATCTGCAGTTTTCAAGCTTCAGAGCTTCTGCATCACAGAGAACCTCGCTCCCACTACCACACCCGGTGCAATATATGAGCTACTTCTTAGAGAGACACAGGTAAAAATGTTGTTAAAAGGTTAATAGAGGAGCAACGTTGCCTTCAGGGTGATTTTCTGAAGGTTGAATTTCAGAAAGATCAGAAGTTTCAAAGAGACAGACTTTGGCTCAAACATGTAAGGTTGCATCATTGTTAATAAAATACAAAAATGGCCGAACATATGAAAAGGAGGGATGTAAAACCATGAGTCATATTTGAAATATACTATATTTTTATAAGAACTGATGGTAACATATTTACTTGACTGTGCTATAAAATGGCACTGGAAAATACATAATACTGCCTCTTTAAAAACTTTCAAGCACTCTACTTGTCTGCAGCTGATGCCATGTGTAGAGTGATCACTGAATAAACCCTCCATTTCTGGACGGGTTGGGAAATTCTGCGGCACTGTCATCATGTACTGAGATGTTATACAAACCACATGTTTGTGGTCACAGTCAACAGAGCTAGTACATAGATGCAGTTTTGACATAATAATAGCATCACTTATTTCTGTGTTAAACCATGCAGATGCTCTGTTTGCACTGATGAAGATTCAAATCCCCTTGAGATGCTGAAGGTCAAAGTAGCTCCATCTCAAATTCCCTGACCTACTTTCTAATCCATTTGCCTCAAAGCAAAGTAATATCCAACAGGTGTCACGATGGCCGAGAACAGATTTGAAAACTCAGCCTCCTGGTGCAGCTCGCACCAAAAATCACTCCACTCCTCAAGGCAACCCGCCCCTGACTTCATTACAGTCATGCAGAATGGGATCTGTAAGCAATAACACAAATGCTGCAGGGTTTGGAGTTGTAAATAAATATTAGACTAATGAAAATGTGAAGCGTGGCCTATTGCTCGAGCGCTGAGTGACTGAGTTTAAGACGGCCGTAGACGTGATGGGGCGAGTGACTGCTCCCTGAAGAAATTAAGACAACATGCTGTCACCTGCATCTGGCTGTTGCTGGATGAGGTATTGCTTCTATTGGCTGGTAATAAAAGTGTCAACAAGCACCTCATGCCCACACAGACACACTAAACTGTTCTCATTCCAGAAACGTTGACTTTATACAAAAGCTGTCTGGGATGCACACACGACGTACACTAAAGTAACTCTGCTAATGTGTGCAGAAACATAAACTGATCCAAATGCACCTAAAGCCCAGTTCATAGAATGTATTCTTACTTCTACATAGACTAAAAAAAAGCCTTTTAGAATTTAACCGACAGACTGATGAATGTACACTGTCCACAGAGAAGCTTTAATTATGTCAGCTTGGCTTTTCCTGCCTCTCTGCTGCCTGCTGCTGCACAATAGATCTCTGTCAGAGCATCTGACAGATTAAGACAGAGTACAGGTACTATGGCATATTCACAGCATACACACACACACACACACACGCAGCACGCATACACACACACACACACACACACACACACACACACACACGAGCATTGTGCTTTTTGGTTTTCAGCAGTTTCCATTTTTCTCTGAGTTCCTCTCCCTTCAAATGAAGGGATCATTTCTAGTATTCTAGTTGTCTTTTCTCTCCTGTATGGGTCACCTTGCGGTGAACCTTCTGGTACCAGCACCAGGATGGTACCAGAATTGGTGATGGGCCCAGCTTTGGTCCTGGGCAGCTCTTGCCCAACTCTTTCCTGGTCCACCAAGTTTTTTCTTTGCAGAAGTACCTGCTTAATCTACCTGCTTTTGGTAATTCCAGCTGCCAGGTGATTTCCTGTTTGTTTTTGTTTGACATGTTATTTTTGCTAAATAAAGAGCTTAATTATTTTGCATGTCCTTGTCTAGATGTCTTTTGTTGCGACTGAATGAACCAGGTCATAACATTCTCCAACACTGACATTTTTTTTTTGCCTCCCCCTCCTTGTTGCTGCGCCTCCCCCCTTCTGCTATGGTCACAGAAAACACGGGGTGAGTAAATATTCTGAGACTCGCTCGATGGTTTGTTTCAGAGTAAAATAAGTTTTACCACTGGCGTAGCTCAGTCTAAAACTGAGCGTTGACATAGAAGTGCTCACATAAACACCACTTGAAGGGCAAAGAGGATAACATTGGGCTGGCTGGTGAAAAAGAAAAAAAATTCTTGGTGGGACTGATGGGCCAATAGATTTCCCTTGGTGGAAAATTGAATCAAATGAATGGTAGAAATATGACTACAATTCCACAATAGTTTGACATGTAGCAAAATATAACACAAAAGCTTAGATTGGCTAAAAGTAAAAGACTGGTTCAGTAACTTGCAAAATATGAAGCATTTAATCATTAAGTGTCAACAACTTTGCTGATGCAATTGTGGATCTCAATAAATAGAAACAGGACTTTACCTCTTGTACAACACCACAATCCAAATGGCCATGTTACCCAGAAAACATCATGACATCTGATCTAAAGACTTGATTACTCTGGGTGAAAAGCTGCAGCCATCATCCCATCAAAGATGAGGTTCACTCACAGCGCCAAGCAGGCTGGGACAGCCTCTGTTTCTAACTGCAGAAACAACTTCTGTCATAGTGCGAAAAGTGTACTTAAGGATGTAGTACATAGAATCCACCACAAGATGTCAGTAGAAGAACAAATGAGGATGACTTGGTGGTCAGCAACATGATGGGCAGACAGTCCTCACGGATCTGAGGAGTCTCTCTCTCTCCTTCTCATCCCTTTCTCACACACACATGTGCAGACACACACACATGCACAAGCAAACACAGACACACATCTTTGTACTTTTGCGCAAACTGAGGACTTCGTTTTGAGTCCATTAATTTTAGTTACAGCACTTTTGCCTAACCCAGACATTGTCCCTAACCCCAACACTTACTAGTCTATTCTTAACCCGAACTTTAACTAAAACATAATTCACACCATACCTCTAAATCACAGCAAAACTGCAAAATTGTGAGGACCGGGAAAAAGTCACTTTGGACAAATGACCTCTATTTCTTGGCAAAATGCTTTGAAAGTTGTCCTCAAATTGTAATATGCAAGTACGCATACACAAGCCAGCCCTCTGCAAGGGCTCTGTAAATCTAAAAGTTCTGCCATATTAAGAAGAGAATGCTCAGCACAAAAACATCGTGGTACACACACTATTTCTGTTTTCAGGAAATAGCCAGCCGAACTCATTCTGCTTGTGTGACTTTAACACACTCAGCAGGTAGCTTAGCAGCCAAGGAGCTCAGGCCCCGGGGCAGATGTAGGAAAAAATGTCTTTCAGTATGAGTGGATTATGGTTTCCAGCGGTTTCTTTATCAAAATGATCAACTAGAATTTGATTAATGTGCAAATTGAGAAGAGGAGGGAGGGGAGTCATGGATAGTTCTATTTGTGAATACCAATTAATCACCAGTTAAAGTAAATTAATACACATATTAATTTTACCAGGGACATTCTCGGCTCAATAACCCATAAAATTGAAGTTTGTGGTGTTAAGGGGGCTCTAAAGGAATGTAATAACTAAAATTTCAAATGAACCCTATTTAGTGATCAATCAAGCTGTGCCCTGCAGCACAGACAGCTCATTTCTTCAGCTCTGCTCTAGCAAATACAACCATAAAACCAAGATGGCTGCTTAACACACTCTGCTACAGTTTCTCACAGTTCAGCACATCCTTACACAGCACAGGGTTTGTGCAGCACAACCCAGTAAAGGCTTTGTTCTGTATGAAAAGATGATTAGCTATCATCTGCCTACTGATAAATTAAATCTACTCAAGGCATGGAAATGTTAATAGTATAAATAACTATTATTAGGCCTGAGCAGTGAAGCGCTGCGAAGGCCTATTGTATAAGCAGGATTGCTTATTATTTTTTCGACAAACTACGCAGCTTTTTGGAGGCCTCAACATATTCAAAAACTCACCAAACTTCACCCAAAATTGTCCACCAGCTATAAGTCTTTGGATTTAAGTGGAATCTCAAGTAGGCGTGGCCAAACTGCTCTACAGCGCCCCCTAACGTGGGACAGGACAAATGGTTTTGTAGTTATCCCCCCACTCCCCCAAATCAAGAAAAAAGGTCTCTAACCCCCCAAAATGCACAGGAAGCAGATATTTTGGGTCAAAGATATAGTACATAAAACTCTGCTGCTTGCATGCTCACCCTTTTGATTTTGTTCATCAAAGAACACCAGGATTTCAAGAGGTTTCAGATATCACAGTGAGACTTACATGCTACTGTTTTACTGTAATTTAAGGGCTCCTCTAGTTCCTGGAGGGCCCTCGAGAAACTAGAGGGGCCCTCTAGTGGGCGTCCCTTGTTGGAGAGGAGTCTGTCCATAGGACCCCAAAGCACTTCACACTGCTTTCAATCATGGTGGCAAGCTTCCATCAGCTTGAGTTTAAAAAAAAATTATGATCATTATACATTCTTAGAGCAGAAGTGAATCATTTTAAAAGACACAAAATATGGACGCAAGTGAAATTTTCACAAGAAACCGAATCGGTAACAGAAAACCAGCGAAGCCTGAGTTGAATCCAGCAGGCCTAATTACAGCAGGTCCTCACACTTTGTGAGTGTTGGTCCTTTTGGAAAGGTCTCACATGGCAGCAGGCGGGTCCAGCAGGAGGAAATGAAGAGAGGTGGGTGGGTGGGAGTGGGGGGGTCATGTTAGGTCTGGTTGTTCAAGCGGGGTGGGGGTGTGTGCATCAAACTTCAATTTTCCAGTTGAGTGAAATCATATTTCTTCTCTGTGTGTGTTTGTCACATGGAGAAAAGCTACGTTTCCCTGTGGTCGTTTGCTGTGCAGCCTTCTGCTGTGGCAGACTGATGAAGACAATTCACCGTCCGCCAGACGAAACGTCAAAGGAAGGACTAAAAGAATGAATCGTGTCATCTCCATTGATTGTATGTAGTAAGGGGACACAATTGTGGCAAGGCACACAGTAAAAACACAATACATTATTGTTGCTATGTAACAACATTTTGAAACATATTTGTCTTTATTTTGAGACATATTTGTCAATATCACAGTGTAAGCAGCAGAGAGAATAGGTTTGGTGATTCTCTTACAGTAATGAAATGATTTCATGTTGTGGAATATGGAGGTCCAAAAGTGTCAAAAATAATAAGTACAAGATTGAATCCTTAAATGATTCACTTTGTCAAGGGCAAAAAAAATGTGTGTTTGTGTGTCTGTGTGTGCTTGAAGTCTATGTATTGTATTTCAGAAAGCAATTTTTCATTTTAATACTACTTTCTTATGACGAGAACTCAATTTTGCACAGCCACACCTAAGACTGTAAATGAGAAATTTTGTCAAGAGTTCACACACCAGTTTCTGTCTGCCTGCAGGTTTCTGCATGGATGCAAAAAAAAGAATACATTTCCAAGAAAAATATGTTTAGTAGAAAAAAAAAATATTTGTGTGATGCAGGAATCAATACATCGATCTATTTTTCAGTCTTTATTAGTCTAAGTTAGAAGTCAGGGCTACTGATGCTCTGTTCACAATTTGTGGGATGTTGACTTGCTGTGGTTATAACCAATCAGATGCTAGGATCTACTTGAGAGATTTCATTTAAAGTTAAGATTATTTTATAGTGCACTGTGGCACAGCAACCACAAAATAGCTCAATAAACACCGAACCACAACAGTTTTAAATTTGAATCAGTGGATTTTACCAGTTATTGTACTTAATGCATGGAATATTAATTGCTTTTTAGAAATATTTTATTTTATTTTATTTTATTTTATTTTATTTTTTAACTCACAACACTGGATATTTTTGGCACACCATACTCACTCACCAGCTTATTGTTCCCATGGCTGCAGTCTACCAGCCTGTTCCTTGGAAAATGAAGCAAACGGTTGAAAGTTTTGTACTAGCTGATACTGGGAAGCTTTAAGCCAGACAAAAAGCAGCGACCCGCTGAGGCACATTTATATTCATGGCCCCAGGGAGTGTGTCCACAAACAGGGTCTAATTGGTTTAGTTAATCCATCAAAGTGGCTCACAGCTGAAGACGACAACGCTGGAACCATATGGACTCCAATCCAAATCACTGCAGGCCGACTGTGTTAGCCTGGAGCTGGTGGGGGACACGGCGGGGACACGTGTGTGTCATCTTACCAAGACATGCATTACATAGCTGCAGATTGTGCATATTAATGAATCGATTAAAAGTAGGCTGACCAATGGACGACAGTTAAAATAAAATAGATCTGGTTTGTTTTAGAGTGTTATAAAACCCCCTGGAGTTTTGAAGAAAAATATTAATAAATGTTTTCAGGCCACCCGTCGCTTCAAGGCACTTCGGTGGTGGGGCTCACACACCTTCTAGAAACACCCCAGAGCTCCATGGATCCGGCATCAGTGTACACAGTTCAGCCTGATTTAATACAAGGCTTCGTTTATGAAAGTATTTTTGAGGCAAAAGTGTTTTGTGGCTCAAAACTGAAAAGTTAAAGAGGCAGAGAAAAAATCGTAAAGGACTCCTGTAATCGTAGATGTTTTACACCTCTTTGGATTCTTAAGCAAAATACACAAATTGTCAAACTTCAGTGACTCAAAGAACTTAAAGTGTGACTTAAGTCACACTGCCCAAATGATCCAAAACAAATAGTGCAAAACAAATCTGCATATTTGTGTCAGAAAAAAACAAACTTGTCAATATTTATCACTCACAGACACAAAACTACTGTTACATCTTTATAGAGCTGTTGTTCATGTTATGGAATATTTACAGTAATTTCACTTCATTCTTTTGGCTTAGTGATGATGAGAACGGACTTTTTGTGTTGAATTAACTTAAAAGTTTTTTTTTAACTTACAGGAACTTTTTACTTTGACTTTACTTGAAACAATTAAGTTCGATGCTACATTAGTATTCTACGTCTGACGTCATGATGCTACCTTCGCCAGAGACATGTCCTGTATTGACCAGGGCGCTGTGGTGGGCCAGGGGTGAAGCACAACCTACATAAGGAGGCTTTAGTCCTCGACACGGCCAATGCAGGTTCGAATCCCGTCCTGATGACCATCTCTTCCCCCTCTCTTCTCTAACCCAGATTGTGTTTTTGAAATCTTACTTTCTTATGCAGGCTCTTTGGAAGCTGTTCACAAAATGTTTTTTGCTAAATGGACATTTCAATAGGCTACATGACATCGTTTCATCTTCTTAAATGTATTAAAAATGATATCTTTATTAATTTGGTCTATGGATGGATTTGCCATGTTTTTAAAATTCATACTGATTCTGTGAAATACAAAACTCTTTATGGTTCTGAGCTATTTTACAGGCTCAGTGAAGGAGTTTTATAATTTACTGGGCAGCAAAAAACATCACAGCAGGACATTTGTATTTGTGACTTGTAGAACTGAATCTGTGACCCATATGGAGGAATCTGTTCAGTGTAGCAGTAGTTTTGTGTCTGAGTGATTGAAACAAATATATTTTTCTGACACAGGTATGTGGATTTGTTTTACACCATTTGGGCAAATTTATAGATGCAAGATTTTTTTATTTTTTTATTTTTTTAAGGGTTTTATTGGCTCTAGTGGCCTTTATTTGACAGTGAATCGACCAGAAGGTGGGTAATGGCAGAAGGAGAAAGACATAGGGCAAAGGTCACCAGGTTGGCAATCAAACCTGCAACAGCTGCATGGAGGACTGAGGCCTAGGTGGCTTGTCCTTAACCCCTGTGCCAACACAGCAACCCAAGACCTTTTTTTATTTGTAACCGTGGGTCAAAAAATACAATTTGCATCTTGTACTTAAGAATTTGAATCTGAAGAGGTGTAATTGTTGTTTTGTACTTTGTACTACAAATAAAATCTACAATTACATAGCCCTAACAAGATTTTTCTTTCCAACATCTCAGTTCCAAGCCAAAAATACGTTAGCACCAAAAAATACCTTCATATTCAGTCAACCACGTTCATTAGTGTAATTGAGTTAAAGTAGAGAAACCAATACAGTCACTCCACACTACGTGGGATGCTTCAGTCACCCACATCGATCTCCTCCTCCTCTTCCTCTTCCTCTTCCTCCTCCTCATCATCATCATCCTCCGAACCGCACCTGCTGATCGGTCCGTCTCTGTCCCGCGGCAGCGTGGTAGAAGGAAGAGTAGGAGACGCATGCGGCCTGCTGAGGTCTCCTTCAGTCCTGCCGAACCTCTGCTCCGGTCCTCCGGACCGCCCCACCAGGCCCAGACCTTCGGCCGCGCACTTCTCCAGCTCCGCCAGCTTGGAGAGCTTCTCAAAGGCCACAGCTCCAGCGGCTCTGGCGGACTGCACGTCGGCCTTCATTTCCTCCAGGTCCCGCTTGAGCTTGGCCCGCCTGTTCTGGAACCAGGTGATGACCTGCGCGTTGGTCAGGTTCAGGTGCTGGGCCAGCTGGTCCCGGTCCGCCGGGCTCAGATACTTCTGGAACAGGAAGCGTTTCTCCAACTCGTAGATCTGATGGTTGGTGAAGGCCGTCCGGGACTTCCGGCGCTTTTTAGGGGCGTTCCTCTGTCCGAAAAGGCCCTGACCGTCCCGGCCTGAGAGGAAGAGAAAGACCGGGTCCAGATAATTACAGAGTGAACGGAACCAGGAAAGTGACTCGATCTTTTGGGAGTCACGCTAATAAAAGCTTTGACAATATTAATTAGACTAAAAAGTAGCCAGCTAATTTTATTTAATTGGAACATTTACAGGATGAGATTTGTTTATGCAATTCCACATCTATATACAAAAAAATAAAATAAAATAAATTAATAGAAATATTCAAATACAAAAAATTACAATAGGAGTCACATTCATTTTATTGTGTTGAAATCTGTTTTTTTATTATTATATTTGTTTTTACTGTAAATTGACTGTCTTGTTTAGCAAAAATATATTAGAGTTAAAATGTGTATGCTGAAATGTTTGAATCTATTAGGTTAGGTTTAAATTGAATCATCTTAAATTCTCAGATCACTTTACATAAAATTGATAAAAAGAAAACCTACTAATGTTTTTAAATATAGAAATAACAACGAATAAAGGTTTCAGCAGTTTTTTCTGTTTTTCATGGAATGATTATAATGATTTTCCACAACAGAACCACAGTAAAAGTATCAGTAATATCAGAAAATTGTGAAATTAAATTCAAATCTATGCGATTTAAAATATTCTCCATAAATATTGACGTCCCATGGAAGATAATATATCCATCCTTGTTTTATTTTATTTTAAAATCTGAAAACAAAATGGTTCTTCAGTAATGAATTCTCTGCAGTAAATCTTTATCAAAAATGATAAGTTCACTTTTTCCAAAGCATCATGTAACATCTGTGGTTCTGAACTAGTTCTGTTTTACTGGATTGAGGCAAAAATGTCTCTTTAGATGGTATCGGTTCTGGTTTAAAGCTATTAAATATTGTCAAAACCATTGATAAATATGCATTCATTACTGTCTATTTTCTTTACATTTTATTGCTTTTTGAGTCTGTATCTCAATCTGTATTTCATACAACCATGTGTATCCATCTGTTTTTAATTTGAAGCTTATCTGCGAAGCAAACATTGAGACTTTTAGGTTTAATTTCATCATAACCTCTTTGTTTCTTACATCCTCCAGCTGTCGACATGAATGTGTGTTAAACGCTGCAGATTCATTAAATGCTAAGATTCATTCTTAGATTAAGATTGAAGGATAAAAATGCCACATGGTAATAAAAAGTTGTTAATGTAAAAGGATGAGTTACAGGTCTCTAGTTTTTGTAAATAACATTGTAACAATATAATAAAAACATGAGGATTCCTGTGTAATAATTTAATATAATTAGAATGTCTAATGCTTCAGAGATGGATGTTATTGTGCTGGATTGCACTATATGTTTCTGTTCTTTGTGGATTTTAATTATTATATATGTATATATTGCTATAAATGTCTATTCTACAAGAACGCTTGGCATTAAAACCTTTTAGACTCTACAGGACAAAAATCTGAACAAATAGAGATGAACAGTCAATAAGTGCACAACTATCTATCACACACACATTTAACATACATTTTAAAAAATGACTAAGGCAAACTGTTGATATGTTTGAACATAATAAAATGAACATAATAAAATACATAGACTATTTTCCACCTGAGAAGTTGAATTATTCTGACCAAATTCTTGTAGAAATTCTTGTCCCAGAAAAAAAAAAAAAAAAAAAAAAACAGTCGGCAGAAATACTGAAGGCGGTTGCAGAAACAAAGAGCAGAGCAGGGATTACCCTCTGCAGCCTGCAGGACGCTGACCTCCAGGCCCCGGAAGGTTTTGCTGGCCAGCTCCTCCAGCGCGCACAGCGGGGAGCTCAGGCCCAGCAGCGGCCGCTCGGACGGGCTGCTCTCCCGCTGAGACGTCGGGAGCGGCCGGCTCCTCTTCGCACACGGCTTGTTGAGGATGTCCTCGATGCTGAAGGGCGTCAGCGGCTTGCTGGAGGCGGCCGGCGGTGGGAGCTGCCCCACTGGACTGAGTCTCCTCTTCCCCGGCACCTCAGAGCATTTCGACTCGACCTTAGAGGTCATAGCAGTTCGAGCTCTTCCACCTGAACGGAGGTAACTTCAGAGCCCTGGGGTTCGGGAAGAGACAGCCTGCTGCCCAGAGAGTCGATTCTGCAGCTGCATGATGGTCAAGGGGCTACACTTCTCAGTGGATGCGACTGGAACCCGTCTGGTGGGCGGTGATGTCCTGACAGAAGCCACTCTGACCCAACTTATGGTGTTCGGATCAGTCCCTCCCCATCCTGTGTGTGTGCTCAGAGAGAGAGAAAAAAAGATAGAGAGAAAGAGAGAGAGAGAGAAAGAGAGAGAGAGAGAGAGAGAGATGTGGAAGATGGTGTTTCACAGAGTGACGCTGTGATCGCAGGAGACCAAGAACGACTTCAGCTCATTGGTCATCAGTCAATCTGTCTGGTATAGAAGTTCTCATCTCCATCAAGCATGAGAGAGAAGAAAGCTCCATGTTTACCGAGTTCCAGGCCACCAAAACACTCTGCAGAGAGATCAGATTATACACTGAGAGAGAGAAAACAAACAAACAAACAAACAAACAAAAAAAAAATGTGTTGCTGGAGATTAAAAACATGGCGGTCGCAGCACTGGCTCGTTTAGAGATGTTTGGAAGTATAAACAGGATCAGCACAACGTAGCTGCGTTTAATTGAACAAACCACAAGATTTTCTAGAACAACTTTTTTTTTTTTTTGGCAAAATGAGACCAAAGAAGAGATCTTTGCATGTATCAGAAACAGATGTCGTTGCAAGGTCCTAAGAACTTCCCACCCGTGGAAGTTGTGAGTGTTATGTTAGAGCGTAAGGGTGAACATGATCCCATTGAGCAGGCGGCGGCTGTCCCAGACTCCAGAGCATGACTAAAGTGATTCATTTGTTCTTAATGATTAATGACGAAAGACCGACATGTTCAATAACGCCGTTTGGTGTCGCGCAGCTCTGCCCTCACCCCTGCTGCCCAGCTGCGTACTGTGACTAATAGTCACTTTGATGAGAAAATGTGATACTTCAGCCTCTAGGACTGAAAGGTGAGGACTTGATTATTCCAGGCTCTAACATTACGCATATTTAACTCTTGTTACATTGAAGGTTTTGGTGTTAGCATGCCTCACTTGATTTTTTTTTGTGTGTGGTTATTTTCTTGTCTTTTCTTTCTTAAAATTACTTAAAATGATTTTTTCATCAGTCAGTTTTAGTTAATTTGATGCTGTGTCCTAAACTGTATCCTTATTTTTTCAGCTTAATACGTTCATAAGCATTTTCAGATGCGTCACTGGATAAGCAACGTTTCAAAACATGTTTTTGCATGTAAATCATTCATAGTTAAAATAGATTAAAACAAGTAATCTGTCTTGTATTTTCTATAAAGCTATAATGCTAAACACACTACTTATAAAAATTGTTGAGCAAAGTGTTTGTATTGAATCAGTATTGGAATCAGATCAGACAGGAAACCAGTGACTGCACTACAGGTGTCGGTATCCTGCATCCCGTGGTGTTGTCTATAAGCATGTGTGTGTGTGTGTGTGCGTGTGTGTGTGCGCGTGTGTGTGTGTGTGTGTGTGTGTGCGCAGGTGTGTGGCATTGTGTTTGATACACTGTAATGATCATTTCCCCAACAAATACTACAGTGCGAGGACCAGCAGCTCCAAAAGCCTGTATCTTCATAACAAGAAGTATTTGAGTTAGGGGTTCGGTTTCAGACTAGGGTGTGAATTGGGTTAGAGATTGGCACATACTGCTAATTATTAGGTTTGACCATAAGAGTCAAAGGTTGAGCTGAAATGAATGAAAAATGAAGGGAAGTCAGTGCCAAGTGCCTGTGACAACAGAAAGATGTACTATATATGTGTGTGTATGTGTGTGTGCGTGGATGCGTGAGTGCATGTGTGTGTCTGTGTGGCACATCACAAGTGACTACTTACAACAGTGTGTGCGCTTCAGGGTGTTAATTTCCTGTGATGGGATGAGTCCGTGGCGTCCCACCGTGATTCATATTAAAAGTCAATTGGCCTTAAAATTTGGCCGGACCCCCAAAGCCTGAAGGAGTGAGATACATCTGTCAGCTAATGGAAGAGCGGCGTGCAGGCATACCGGTTGAAATTGAATCTGACCACAGAGGCAAATGGACCAGAGACAGAGTATCACAACAACTGACCATTAGGTTGATGACAACCTCTTTGCTAACTGTCCCACAGTTTCGGTTTGGCCTCTCCTGGTATGTGGCCCTGTGCTGCTGCTGGTGGCCCGTGTGAGTCTGCATCTGCTTTTAATTTGATACAAAGTGAAGCTTCCTCCTGCCCCTGTGCCCCCAAAAAAATACATCTCTCAACTCTTCATATAGTATGAGTCAGGATGTGATTGCGTGATGTACGAAGGGTTTGTGTGTTTGCCAATAACTTAAGCAACACCTATCAAAGATTCTTCACACTTGATTTCTCACCTGTGTGCTTGTGTGGTGAGGTATGTCAGCACTGGCTGGGAAACAGAGATAAAGGTAAGAGGTCCATCACCCTCCTGCTGCTGTTTTGATTTCACTGACACTATAATTACCACACACACTTTTATTTTCCGGCAGTAAACTTTGCCACTTAGGAACAAAGCGACAATTACCGTCTTTCGAACTTGTAACTTGTAACAACAACAAACTTTTTATTTTTTTCACAGAGTTTATTAATTAAGTTAATGAATCTGGTTCTGGATAAGACAAAATTGGAAACCCCTTCATAATCAGAGCATGAATTATTATAAGCAGAAGGTTCAGAAATTTTAATCCACAGCAAAGATAACATCATCTGTGTAAGAAATACAGATGACAAAAATATACACCCAATGGGCCCACTGAGTGAACGCAGAGATATTTAAATCAATCTATTTGTAAAATCATCATAATTATAAAAGTGTTTTCATTCAAAGTCAAAATTGTAATATATTTATATGTAATGAGGTTGTTGTGGACACAAATGATCACACCAGAAAGTAGGGAAAGAGAAGGAGAAGAGAAGACCAACGGTCGTCCCCCGTTCTTTTCTTTGGTTATGGATGTTAGAAGACATTGAGAATAAAGCAAGACTCAAAGAAAAGTATTTTGCCAACCGCCATAAAAAGAAGAAGTGCTCAGCTTTTGCAGAAGTAAACATGGATGCTGACAGTGGAACATAGCTTACACGTTTGAAGTTGTTCTACTGGAGCCAGCACTTTAACAACGTAACCCTCATTATAATCGGTCATGGTTGTTGTTTTTCTTCCTGCTTGTGCGTTTCAGCATACAGAGTAGTGACAGTGACATTTGTCGAGTATCAGTGACGTTCAGGTCGGATGAAAGCCACCTGGACGTTAGGTCATATTTGAATCGCATATGTATCGTGCACCCAAGTGGCCTGGGTCGCATTCGAAAAAAATCCGACCTGTGTTGTCTGGATGACACAGACACAGATGTGTGACCCACAACAAAACCAACCCAAACCCCTCAATGCCTGTCGACATCTTTGAGGAGCGGGGCGGAAGAGGGAGGACGGGGTGACTCCAGAAAGGTGGTTCGCCAAAAAGGCTAGGACCGCCTCTGCTCCTCTAAAATAATCTGTTACAATTACCATGCCTGAATTCACCCTGTAGATATCAGGCTAATAATGATATGTTATGATGATAATATTCTTAGTCTCCTTTGCTAATATGCCTTTATTGGAGGATGTTTATTTCTTTGTCATTATTTAAAAACTGCAGGAGTACTGTGAAACCCCTGTGAAGCTTTGTGATTACCACACACTCACGCGCACACACACACACACACACACACACACACACACGCACATACACACACACACACAGACACTCTCCCAGCATAATGGAAATGATTCACGGTGATGACAGCTCGCAGATTGTGTGTGTCTGTGTGAATATTATGGCTATTGGCTAAATAATGGGAACAAATGAGAGTCATCCATTTCCTGCTTGGCTTCTCATTGGTAATGACAGCATGGATGACACTAGCTAATCCATCTTCAAGCTCCTCCTTTAAACTACTATGTTGCTTCCCTCTGGGAGAAGCTTCAGCTAGTGGGACCAGGAGATTAAGGAGGCAGTTTAGGCAGAGTTTAGGGCAGGGGTGTCAAACTAATTTTCATTTTGGGCCCTAACAAAAATTTGAATGTTCTTAAAGGGCCAGAATGTATTGATAAAATCTATTAAACTGTTACAGTCTAACGGTTAGACTATCAATAAATGGATGTTTGTTTCAGCATTCAGTAAGTGTTTCCTGAATTTAAATAGTCACTGATGAGTCCTTTTGGAATTTTGTGATTGTTTTTGTGTGTTTTTTTGCAATCAAAATCACAGATTTTGTGGTGCTGATTTAGAAATATTTTCTAAGGAATTTTTGCAATATTTGCGCTATTCTAGGATGTTAAATGTGATTTTTTTTATTAATTGTTGTATCAATCTTGGACTACAACTTGACAGCAAGAAAGACCAAGGCATCAGTGACTTAAACCCAATGTTTCTGACCAATTTTGAGGAAAACATTGCAGTAAAATCAGAAACAAATGTGGAGATCTGTTGATTTTGTGTGAATTTTGTGGAATTGTGAAAAACAGGAGGGATTTATTGATGTAATTTGGAGCCTGGAGGACCACATGAAGAGCTGCGGCGGACCAGATTTGGCCCACCAGCCCTGAGTTTGACACACATGGTTTAGAGCAAGAACGGAGTAACCGAAACATGATTTAAAATCACAATTGACAATATATTATTTTAGTAAAAAAATGCTTATAATTATCACAGTTATTTTAGATACTAGTAGTAGTATAACTAATATAACTTTTAAAATGCAAATCTAAATGATCTGTTATTATCTTTGTACTTTTAAAACTTGATTTCTGTGAGATTAACTCTATTTATGTATTATGTATTCTTTAAAAGCCAAACTGTCTAATGTCATTTTCTTGGGGCCTGAATTTGACCACTGGGGGGCCTCCAAGATCTAACGTCAGAACAAACATCCTAATGCAGGAAAACTCCATGAAAAAGGGCTTTTAGAGTGACAAAAACTAATGTTATAGCTTCAAAAAGACTATTTAAAGAGGATGACCTCTCTAAATGACTGCAAGTCTGTGGTCTTTAGTTGCAGTCGTTATCCTTTTTTTTATTATTTAATTCTGCTGGCCATTGTATTTTGGGAATGCACTTTCCTTCTGCAAGCCTGGAAGAACCAATCTTTCATTTCTACCAGAAAACTTTTCTAACTTTACTTTGGTGTCCATAATATTTGCCTGTTGACGAACCAGCAGCCCTGGTGACGCCACTAGTGATAAGCATACAAAGATAATCGATGGTTGGATGGACATTTGGAGGAAAAAGTATTGATAGACTATTGTGGATGTTTCATGTTTGCTTGTCTTTGAACAGTTTACCCTGGCATAATTACCATACTTGTTTCAGTTTCCAGACCTCATTGTACAAATGTACAAAAATCATGATGTATAATAAATGAGGATATTGTTAGCACAGAAAAATAGGCTTTAATGAACAAAACCAGTCTTTCATGCTTAATCAGTGGAGGTAAGTCATAGGATTAGGAAGTACATAATGCTAGGCGGGTGGTTGTAACCCAGCAACCAGCCATAGGAAACACACTTACTGCTCCATGAACTGTAGCCAAAATTATGAGCACATGACCACTGAGAGGCGTGACGACAGGGCTGTTTCAAATGAATCTCACCATGTGCCAGTAGAAACCATTATGTTCAAAAATAGCAAGAAGATATTTAATCAAGTCAAACTTGAGTTTGAGAGCCATATGATCTTGGGGACTTTCTAATAGTGCTAAATATTCAATGTCTGAAAAAGTTTACAGCTATGGAAACTATCAGATGAAGTTTAATAGGATCATTTAAGATATATACATACATATAGGTGGTCTCATTTCATATGGACCCTTGTATAATAATAATAATAATAATAATAATAATAATAATAATAATAATAATAGTAAATGACTTGAAGTGATTTATGAAATCCACAGGTTCACCAAAGCATGAGTGAATTCATCCATTCACTTCCACATTCACGCGTTAATAATAATCATAATCATAGTACATCAAATTTTTGTAGCACTTTTTAGGACACTCAGAGACTCTTCACAGGAGTAAAAAATAAGTAAAAAGGAGGCACTGTGTTGGTACAGGGGTTATTCACAACCCACATAAAGAAGCCTCAGTTCTCGACGTGGCCATCACAGGTTTGAATCCCGGCCTGGTGACTTTTGCCGCATGTCTTCCCTCTCTCTCATTACCTTACTTTCCTGTCTTAGCACTTTAAAATAAAGATCACTAGAGTCATAAAAAAGGGAGAAAAAAAATCAGATCCCTGACTGATGATGGCCCACATCATCTCCAAACTTCCCTCCTCTCTGACTCGCTCCAGTTTGCCTACAGCTCCAACCGCTGCACAGAGGACCCTTTTTCCTCCATACTGCACTTGAGCTTGAAAAACCTGGAAAAAAAATCCCCATGTGTGAAAATTGTTTCTGGACTTCAACACAATCCTCTCCCAGCATCTGGTGAGTAAACTAGCTCCCCCTGTCTGTTGGATTCCCTGACAGACAGACTCCAGTCTGTGAGGGTTGACAAAAACTACCACAAGGGTCATCTCCCTCACCACTGCCTGCCCCCTCCCCTGGCTGTGTACTGAGCCCCCTACACTTCACCCTGACGACACATGAGTGCCATCCCAGGTTCAATCACATCTTTAAGTTTGTGGTAGGTCATTAGGTACAACGGCGAAATGGTCTACAGAGAGGAGGTGAAACATCTGGTGGACTGGTGTGATGCAAACCATCTAAACCTGAATGTCAACAAAACAAAAGAAATTGTTGTTGATTTCAGGGAAAATCTGCCAGATTTTTTCAAAATTAAACTTTTCTAAAGTTTTGACTAAAATAACAAGTTTAGCACAGAAATAGAATGTTATTTGGGGGACGACAGTGACAGTGGTAGGAGTTTGCCCTGTAATTGGTGGTTTGCCAGTTCAACTCACCCACCGTACCAGGTAGTGTTGGTCAGAAGGGCAGATGGCACAAAACGGCGGCCTCGCCTCTCAGACTGCTGTAAGCTACACTCTGTCACACTATCGGTTACTCTATAAGTGATTATAGAGTAAAACTTTGCTTTGTTCAGGGTGGGATCTTATGTGACTCCGTGTTGAAATTGACTCTAAGTGTTTACCTAACATTGTTCATTTCACTGTGTACTTGGTGAGTTCCACTTTTGGTTCAGTCCTAATCTCTTCTAATCTCTTCCCTATGGCTCAATTTTTGCGCTTTAAAACGTCTGTTTCTTTGTTTCTGTCTTTACTCTTCAGACTTCTCTCTTTAGTGCTCCTCTCACCTCTCCTGGGTTTTTCTTTTTCCTCAGGTCTCATCTGTCCTTTATTTCACTTTTATTCTTCCGCTCCACTGGTTTTTCTCCTCGTCTTACTCCAGCTCCAGTTTCACTATTAATTCATTCACTTTTCAGTTCTTACTTTCTTCTGTACATTTTTTTTTATTCGTACCCTCTATTCATTTTGTTTCCCCTAACCTCTAAAATTTTGTTATGGCTAATTGCTCTCAGCAGGCTTTTCTCTCTGTCTGTCACGCTGCTTCCTATCATGTGATGACACTGTGGTAGCTTGTTATTAGTGGCCTGTGGACTGCTGCTCAACACACTTGCACACTAACAACATCCCAGAATTATTCATTTGGAACCAAAGTGACCACGCCTGCTATTACAGTTATGACAGACGCTGCTGTGTAGACAGGATCTATTTTTTCTTTTTTTTTCTTTTTCTTTTCTTTTTTTTTTCTTTTTTTTTTTACTTTTTGTTGCTTTGGACCAGATACCAGAACTCCTAAATGGCTGAGGAGATTTTAATTCCATCATCGGGGAAAATTACTTCGGTAAGTTGAGTGTTCATGTCACATGAGAAGGATGGATAGTTTTATGATGTTGTTTTAGACACCCTCGTGTCTAAGACTTAAATTTCTGTTGTACCTGTCAGCTTGTGCCGTTAAGAAAAAAAAATGCTCGGCTGTCAAAACTGAGTGAATGCAGAAAATAAAGTGTCAGTCTAAAGATGTAGAGCACAAAGAATACATTTGGCGAGTGAATTGGTTGTTGGAGTGTTGCATGAAAAATATTTAGCAGTTTCCCCTCTGGCCTCCTTTGAGCTGGCTGCCAGCCAAACAAATTAATTGACTCAGTTGCAGTTAGGGATGTGAGCAATAAATACAGGATGTTTGAGAAAGGCAAAACAAACTTCCTCCAACGTGGTGTCATCTGATGTACTCTGCTTCAAACTGTCCATTTGCACAAAAAGATCCCTCTCTCTTTTCTCATCACTGACCCCTCAGTGTGCTTTGAGAAACACCAAAGGGTCAAACACTTATCAGGGAACGGCTTTGAACGGCTTTGTGATATGGTATGGATCTTGCCCAAGTACCCCTTCTCCAGTTAATAAGAACAATGACTTTGTGCTGTAAAATGATATCATGGAGCGTCCTGGAGCTTGGGATACTTTGGTTTCATTTTTTACTGGTCATTCACGTCTCAGCTTCTGTAGTGTGCTGTGAACTTGTGTGAATTGAGGTCATACGGACAAAACGAGTCTGCAGTTAGATCCACCTTAATCTCCATTTTTTCCATTGAATAAACATTTATTAGACAAATCTGTGTGGATATTGGTTTTCGTGTGGGTTTATTGGTTAATGTAGACCCTGTGTTGTGTTGTCCTGTCAAGACCCTGATTGGTTCCGGCTGTCTCGTGTTCCCCTAATTAGCCCCTGTGTATTTAACTTCACCTGTGTCTCGTGCTCCCTGCTGGATCCTTGACTTTGTGGAGTCATTGTCCCGTAATTCAATAAGCAAACTGTGAGAGGGTGTGTGTGATTCTATATCCTATGTGTCTCTGTTGGACTGGTGTACTCTGCCTCTTGCCCAGTGACTGCTGGAGATAGGCACCAACCTGTCTGCCACCCTGAAAGGATAAGTGGGTATAGACAATGATTGATTTACTTTGATCATACCTTATTAAAGCCTAATTAAATAGTGTTGTACATGCTGAGGCCAAGAAGAGCCTTTTTGGCCCCAGACATTCTGAGAAAGTCTATTACTGTAAGAGCCAGAATCAGAATTCCTTTTAATGACATTGTGCACAAATAGAGCGCAACGAAATTGAAAAAAAAAAAAAAAATACAAAATAGCAACTCTCACAGAAACACTGCTGTTGTGTAGCAACCTCAGGAAGAGGATGATTAGAGTTGTCTGTAATTTTCTTAATTTTACAAGAATCATTCTTTGAAGAATTTCCAAATGTTTTGTAACATTGTGCATGTGCTCTTTGGACAGTAACAGAAACAAGCAATTACTTTTCCCATCATTTATGGATGCAGTTCTTTTGAACACCCATATCTGCTTCTTATTGCAGCAACTGACTGGTTCTCTGCTAGCAGTGGCATTTTTGACTTCATTTGGGAGCTCTATGTTGTATGGCTACAACCTGGCTGTGGTCAACTCCCCTGCTGCAGTAAGACACACGCACACTTCACAGAAAGCACACTCATATTCAGAATGTACCTGCCACAGGGGAATTATACCAGCTAAATCAGCCAACACTGTGTTGAATACATGACGATCTGTCTGTCATTATCAACAAAGGACAATAACAATATATGTGATGTTTTTTCTACCTGATCCTCAGGGCCCACCGTCATTCATTTTTAGATATTCTGAAAAAATTCAGTGGAATACACAATGGGATCAGACCAAATTTGAAAATCACTCTTAAATTAACAAAATAAATATTTAGATAGATAGATAGATAGATAGATAGATAGATAGATAGATAGATAGATAGATCTCCTTGGTGAAATTGTCATTTCTCTCCCACACAGCCCTGCCAGATAATACATAAGACACTTAAGACATTAGAAAGAAAAAAAAAATCATTAACAGCAGTTTAATTGCACAAGGGACAAAGGAGTCCCTTACTCTGTTGATGTTGTACTTTGGCAGAAACAGCCTCCCACTAAATTTATAATAATAATAATAATAATAATAATAATAATAATAACAATAACAACAACAACAACATATAGCAGTGATAGGTTGCTTAATCAAAAGAAAAGCTACAGATACCGGTGGAAAGAAAACAACTCTAGGATTACAGTATGGTTAGCGGTAGGAATCGCTCCAGTTAGTCAGAACTGTTCTTTGTTTTTTACAACTTTGCTTGGTAACGAGTGATGCTCTGCTTTCAGGTCAACAGCAATTGTTATTTTTATTTAATTAAAAAATATTAAATTAAATTTATACAATTGACATAAATAGGTTAATTATTTAAAATTTTAATTTAATATGTAACAGTGCAGAAAATGATTTTTGTTTTGTTTCTGTTAAAGCAACTCAAGTCTATTTTTCTTTAATTGTGCTTCTAAATCACAAATAGCCCTAAATGTTATTAATGCACATAACACTTGGTTATAAAGAACAACTTCTTTTTTTTTTATTTCCATGTGTTTGACATGATTGGAAAGCTTAGCCTCCACACTTTCAGAATCTGTAAATAACTCAAAATGGCCAAGTACTGTTCATGGCTTTATCGTGACCAGTCACATTTACCAAACAGCACCACTCTTCTCATTAGTATGAACAAAGAAAACAACAATATGTGAGTTGAGACAAGTATTTTTATTTCAGGCTGCATCATACACTAAGATGTGTTATGGCAGGGTCAATGTCAGATCAGGTGATCCGTGGCTGTTTGTCAAATGAGTTAAATGTTCCAGGGCATGAAAAAGTTTCAGAAACACTCATATGAACCAATTGCATCAAAATAATCAATTATCGGTACATATAAACCCAAATGAAGTTGCGTTGTACGATTTAAGTATTGCAGACCTAAAATAACTTGATAAATTTTGTTTAGTTGTTTAGCAAAGACATCTTGACAATACAAGTTACATGCAAACAAGCTATTTGGTCAAGACTTTTCAATGGTAAACAATATTCTTATGTTGATCTATTTAATCACAGTTTTCACAGTGTAATTGAGATTAATCACTGATCACGTCATCCTACCAAAATATTTGTTTATGTTTGTAATATTCTAACAGTCATTGGGATAGACAGATATACTTCAAATGTGTGTTTATTATAATTGCAACGTTTCCAAATATGGCAAATATTATCAAGAATATTCTGGGGAAACTGTTTAAAGGCATTGCATTCTTTAAAACATCGTCCAGATGTGCTCTTCTGCATATGGTCCCACAGAAGATAATTGTGGTTTAACTACCATGAAGGTAAATTAACATACAGCAGATTTTAATTTGATAAACCCAAGGCAACAAATAAAGTACAGTGAATAAAATGTAACAGTGAGCAGTGCTGCTTTCACATGTCACATTTATTTGACTTAAACCTCCCTAAAAACAAGAAAAAGATTAGACATTACAGAAGAAAAAGTTTCCACTGACAACAAAACGCCTGGAACTTTTCTGCTTGTGCTTTTTCAACATTGCAAATACAAGATTTCCTTTTCAACTGTCATCTGGTTGTCGTCAAGTTCAACGCTTTCGATATCTTTTTTTTAATGAGTAATTTTATTTTGATCACTAACTTTTACTGCCACTTTGCTCTTTCAGTACATAAAGAGTTTCTACAACAAAACGGTTGTGAGTCGTAATGGGACGGGACTCAGTGGGGAGACCCTGACGCTCATGTACTCTCTCACTGTGTCCGTCTTTGCCATCGGAGGTCTGCTGGGCTCCCTCATTGTCGGTATGCTAGTTTCTCGCTTTGGCAGGTAAGATTTGTTTCCTAAGGAGCAAATATTGAAATCCCCCTTTGGGGGAATTTTCCTGCCATATTTTGAGAGCACACATTTTAAGTCTGCACACAGTACAACACTTGCCAGGCGACGGTGCATTTTTGTTCCAAAAGCAAGCAGAGAATGTTTCGTAAGCGAGCAGAGAGTTCTGTGAGAGTGCAATGACAAAGGTTTGAGTGCAAACATTACAAGTTTTGAGAGGAAAGACAGGAAGTCCTGCTTTCAAAATGACAATGTGTGCTCTTGGATTATGGCAGGACAATTCCTCCGTAGTCTATCCCTTTATGATCACAGTGGATCCGTCCTCCCATGTTTGATTCCAGCAGGATGGTGCTCTATGTCGCAATAGATCTAATCATTTCAAACTGTTTTCTTGAAAATGATCAAGGAATCATCCATACTGTCAGTTTTTATGAACATCAAACCTGTTATTCTTAAGATCTACAGTCAGGGATTTAAAACTGATCAAATTATGTTTAAGGTATCTAATAAGCTGCTAGCTGAGCTCAAATAGAGCATGTTTTTGAAAGAGAAGGGGGGGATATAACTTAAAGGGTTACTCAGACTTAATTCATAGTTTACGCACAATAAGAAAGAGCTTTTGTATTTCAACTCATGGTGTAAAACTATGGAACAAGTTAAATGAGGAGTTAAAACAAGGTCAAAATTTAATACAATTTAAAAGGAAATATAAGGTGAGAGTTAGCTCTATTGTGTAAACTGAGGGTTAGGGTTTGGATTAGATTTTATACTTCTATCATGTTCAAAATAAATAAATAAATAAATATAAGGAGATCACTGTTTGTAGTAGCATCATTTGGGCAGTGAGTGAATATTCATATTTATATTTTTATGTTTCTGGTTTCATTTTCAGGAAGGGTACAGTGGTCAACACAACAGTGCTGGTGTTTATGGCTGGCTCCCTTATGGGCTTCAGTAGGATTTGTGGTTCACCTGAAATGGTCATCATTGGCCGTTTCATCACAGGGATACATTCAGGTACCTGTACACACACACGCACGCACACACGCACGCACGCACGCACGCACGCACACACATAGATACAACAGACAAGTGCCCACTTCTCCTGTCAGCTGAAAAAAAGTCCTTAAAACATAACATTATGAGTATATAAAGTATAATTTCATTTCATATCCAGTGTCTTATTTGTTGTGTTTGTGTTAGTGTAGAAGCAGCAGGTGGCAACTTTTCCTATAAATGGTCGTAATATTTATATCAGTTGAAAAGAGAACAAAGTTGAAGCCGCTCATCGGTGATATGTTTTCTGTTCTTAGACAGACATCATGAAACACCTGGCTTAATAGAGGAACGCTGGTTTTTGAAATGAACAGCAGAGACGCCACCTGTGCTTCAGAATTAAACAGCATGCTACTGCATATCTGTGACAAAACTGGCATAACAGATCAGTAAAATTTTTTAAAGTCATCTACAGTCTGTTTTTTGTGGTTGTGAAGAATTCACATGTTTATGTGAAGCTACTCATTAAGTAAAACAATGTTCTGTATTCAATGTCCTAATTAATACAATAGGAATGTGGAAGTGGCATAAAAACTTCTACATGTAGCTTCAACATGGAGAGACAACATGTCCACATCTCTGCAGGAGTCAAATATGGATTTTCTCTGCTCGTGTCCCTGCAGGGATCTCTCTCAGTGTCGTGCCGATGTACCTTGGTGAGATAGCGCCAAAGAACCTGAGAGGATTTCTGGGTCTTGTTCCGAGCATCTTTATAGGAACTGGGGTCTTTACTGCCCAAATCCTCGGCCTCCATGAGCTCCTGGGAAAGGTAGTGCAAATGCTTCTGCTGACAACGATGCCCATCTAGGAGATTAATAGATAAGAAAGAAACTTAAGATTTTCACCTTTTCCAATATGTTACAGCCAGCAATTGTTTCCACATGAAGACAGACAGACAGACAGACAGACAGACAGACAGACAGACAGACGCCAAGATAAACCAAAACCTCTCCTGTAATGCTCACTCTCCGATGTTAAACAGTTTTAGGTATTTTTGGCTTTTTAATAAGCTTTTAAAAACCTTTGACACGACTGTCAATAATTTTTTTGTTGTTTAGCATAAAATTGTAAATTTGTTTTGTATGAAACTGAAAATAAATTAAACGACCCTATTGAAATAGTTGCCCCCCCCACACACACACACATTATACCTTGTGGAATAATTTCATTGAAATCTCCCTTCTTGATTGAACCATTAGACCGTTTCCATTATAGAGTATTTCTCCCATATATTTCAAAAACAGTATATAACATGTCACTGCGAAATATTTTTGTCCTTATCAAAACTTCCGCCCTTTGATATTAGCATTACACTCTTGAGGGTGCTTGAACAGATCTCTGATCCTCTGTGTTGCTGCTCTTACAGGAGGAGTACTGGCCTCTTTTTCTTTCAGTGGTGGTTGTGCCGACGTTCATCCAGCTGCTGCTGCTGCCTTGGTTCCCAGAGAGCCCTAGGTACTTGCTGATTGAGAAGAATAATGTTCATGCCACAATTACAGGTCAGTATTGTTGCACCGCTTCTATTCCTACAGAAATGATGAGAGGCTAACTTAGAAAAGGCATCATCAAGTCCATACATCTGCGATTCTTGTAATGTCGGCGCTTTACAAACTAAAAGGTCAGTTTGAGACAGTCGTCAAAAGCTGCATATAAATGAAAAGATTTGATGTTTCACAAAATCTTCCTTTTGTGAATCAATTCTTTTTCACCAGGGTGTTTAGTGTGCAACAGTCACCAGAAATAAAGACACTCGGATAATTCACTAAAGATAGCAGATTATTACAGTAAAACCTTGAGCAACTGGGATCTTGTGAAGTTTTTATAAACACTTTATTTGACTCGGTGTGCATAAGACTGACATGGCACT
>NW_006800387.1:342370-343567 GCF_000485575.1 Poecilia formosa | reverse complement strand
GATTCGGTCCGATGGCAAGTGTTGAGTGTGGTGGTTATCAACATCGGCATGCAGCTATCTGGGATTGATGCTGTAAGTACTCTGTGCAACTTCAGAAAAGATACGGATCAATCTGTAAGGTGCTTAGTCACAATAGAAAAGATCTTGAAGCGTCAGAACTGTTGAAGGTTGGTGTGTCAAATAATTAGCATTTCTGGATAAAACAAGATTGTGTGGCCCTACAATAACTTCAAATGAAGTCATGCTGTCATCAAAATGTAAGGTATTTCTTGGAGTGTTGTTTGAGAAGCACGACTGTCACACATCACAGTAAAATACTGATTTTGACACTTGCTAACAAACAAAAATCTCTCCAAGTAGCTTAAGGCATCTAACTCAAGTACAAGTGAAACCAAATGGGATTAACAGGAAAACAGCTGTTGTGTGTCTGGGTTTGATCCCCTTAGACTGCAAAGCTGTCCAATATTCTCCAGTTTCTCTCTTTGGAATTATAAGCAGTTACAAAAAAAAAAAAAAAAATACAAAAAAAGGTTGCAAAGAGAAAAAAAAAGATCAGGATGAATAAAAACAATACAATATTTTAAGCAAGCAGATTCAGGACTGATTAGTCCAAATGGACATTGGTTTTGTGTCTCAGCTGGACCGACTGCCATTGTGTCTTCTCCATCTGCTTATCTTCATTGTCTCTTGATTTTGTTTTGTGTTCAGCACTCAGCAGCCCACAGATGTTGGAATTGTCATAAAGTGTGTTTTTATTATTATTATTATTATTTTGACCAAATTGTAAACAAGAACATGGGATTGTCATTGACTGGATCTTTAATTAAAAAAGGCAAAACCTTTCAGAAAAGTGTGGCAGGAACCAACAGGGCATATAGTAGGGAAAAATGCACAGTGTAGGTAATGGAAGGATCCAGCGATACGTGAAAGAGAAACAGGAGGAACCAGGACTGATGGAAGGGACAAAAGGCTCCGTTCACACAGCAGATCCATATCCGACTTCTTCATGGCAGTTTGGACTGTATAATTACAGTCTTTTCACTCCCAAAAAAATCTGATTTGTGCCACTTCCTTATACTGGATAGTTTTCGAAGGGTACAATTCAACAACAAGCATGTTGTATGTTATCTGGCTTTCTGGTCACTAATGTGAGACATCCATCATAATTCTGCACCATAAGAAACCAGTCAGTAAATA
>NW_006800387.1:340637-342020 GCF_000485575.1 Poecilia formosa | reverse complement strand
CAGATTATTTCAGTAAAACCTTGAGCAACTGGGATCTTGTGAAGTTTTTATAAACACTTTATTTGACTCGGTGTGCATAAGACTGACATGGCACTGTCATAAACATGAAGGAGTCTTCATAAACGTTTACTACTGTCATGATCTGTGTTTCTGCGTATTTATTTTTAAGGGTTTTCTGTGTTCAGTTTCTGTCCTGTGAGTCTCTGCGTCTTCCCTGTTGATTGCTTCCCAGGTGTGTCTAGTTACCTGATTACCCGCCCTGTGTATTTAAGTCCACCTGTTGTCTCTGTCTCTTGTCAAACGTATGTCATTAGTCTGCCTGCCATCACAGTTGAACTGTAAAGTCCTGTGTTGGTTTAGCTCTCTTTTTCAGTCCTTAGTTTTTCAGTAGCTACCAGTAATTAGCTGTGTGCTAACTCTCTGCCGTGCTGTCTGTTCTGGACTGTTGAGCTTTCTTCATTAAATCTATCATCATCTTTATCACAACCTGGGTCTCTGTGTCTCTCCTCACCACCTCGCAACCACCACACCTGACAACTACTCTTGCTATGAAGTGTCATTTGGTAAATAATGACATTTTTAGTGCAAATTTGCATTAAAAGTACATTCAAAGTCTCCATTTTGCATTATTTGGTAAATAATGACACTTTTAATGCAAAGTTGCATTAAAACTTGCATTAAAAGTCCATTAAAATGGTCAACTTTGCATTAAAAATGTCATTATTTACCGATTGACACTTAATCACCGCTGTCGAAAACATTCATAAAAACTCCTTCATCTTTATGACAGCATCATGTCAGTCTTATGAACACCCTGTCAAATAAGTGTTAGATTTTTTTTTAACAGCCTTTAAAAGCTTCTAGAGACATCATTCAAAATATTAAGTACCACAGGAGCTTCAGCCACTGATAAACAAGATAAGACTAAAGACTAAACATCATTACTCTTGACCAAATTTTAACATGGTGATGCCAAAATCGGTAGAAAGGAACAACAGGAGTAAAAAAGTTGATACACTAGTGGAATTTTTCAAGTGTTTGAACTCTGTCTGTTCCTGGTGTTGACTTGATACACGCCGATGTGATTCAGCTCTCTGTCTGATGCCTTTCAGCTCTGAAATGGTACAGAGCCAAGTGTGACATCCAGGCTGAAATCGAAGAGATGCAGGAGGAACAGCGCTCCCTGTCCTCCGTAGAAACGCTGTCGGTCTGGAGCCTGGTGCTGGACGATTCGGTCCGATGGCAAGTGTTGAGTGTGGTGGTTATCAACATCGGCATGCAGCTATCTGGGATTGATGCTGTAAGTACCAAATGATGGAAGGGACAAAAGGCTCCGTTCACACAGTAGATCCATATCCGACTTCTTCATGGCAGTTTGGACTG
>NW_006800387.1:200342-339936 GCF_000485575.1 Poecilia formosa | reverse complement strand
TTCTTCATGGCAGGTTGGACTGTATAATTACAGTCTTTTCACTCCCAAAAAAATCTGATTTGTGCCACTTCCTTATACTGGATAGTTTTCAAAGGGTACAATGCAACAACAATCATGTTGTATTTTATCTGGCTTTCAGGTCACTAATGTGAGACATCCATCATAATTCTGCACCATAAGAAACCAGTCAGTAAATAAACACATAAACTGTAGCAGAAAATTATAATTCAGAATCAGTAAGTCTTTATTATCACTATATAGAAGCACAACGAAATGTCATTACAGTACCACCTTTCCAAAGACAAGACTAACGTACAGCACAAGACATAGGAAGACAGGTGCCTCAGCCTGCAGGCTCAGGCGTCCTCCTTTTATTAAATCAGATATGAACAAGATGAGGTGAGAGGTGGAGGTCTCGCACTAAATAATACACTACCTCATAGTGTAAAGGAGACAAAAACCTCTGCACAAGAAAAAGCCCCCTCCTTTGTAGACAATGTCATGGAGGCAGTGAGTTGAGGGGCGGTGTGTTTTATATGTGCGTGGATGTGTGTGTTTGCAAGTAAGTAAGCCCATGAACACTCCTCCAGAAGCCCCCCAGCCATGGTCCTTGACAAATGATGGAGCGTTTTATCAGCAGCCTTGGTAGCACTTTGGGTCAAGTCCACAGATGTCATGAGAAGGGTACGAGAGTGGGAGCAGAGTATCTTGTTAGAGTAACATCCAGGAGAATTTGAGCTAGCCCAGCCGTCCAAGGCCCAAACACAGGGGGAGACAGTTCAGATAACAATGATCGTTTTGTGTGAGCCCGACTCCGTTAATTCTTGCATCTGCCTCAGAGTCTCACTGGTGCATCTCAATGGCGACTCCCAAAACAGCCAAATTTTTGTTGTCCACTCCCTCCAAGCAAAGCTGGTGACTTCCTCAAAGTTTTCAGGCACAACCACTGCGACTCTCTGAGCGTTCGCTCCTCTGCAGGCTCCCTCGTGCATGTTCCCTTGTGCACGCTCCGTCGTGCACACTCCCTTGTGCACGTTCCCTCGTGCACGCCTTCAACATCATAGACAGACAATATGGACAGACACTTCCACTTCCCCCAGGAATCCATTATCCAACTGCATGTGTCCCGTCAGGACAAGAAGGCTATCCTTTCCAGTTTTCTTGTCCCAGAAAATGTGTGTTGAGAGACCAACTGAGAGACTAATTTGCAATTTGGAAGATATGCAAAGAGAGACTCCAAGAAAGAGCACAGGATATAGAGCTAAAGCAGGGTGGCTGAGATTGTACATATACAACCTCAGCCAGTTACAAACCCTTCTGGTGGGTTTGTAACTGTACACTTCCTCACCAGCCTCTTTATTCCACCCCAAACAGACTTCTCCACAGATGTTGCAATCAGTGCTCTACAGAGGTCATTGTTCTTCCTTGGTCTTGCTGTGATCTTGAGACAGTACTGGTAGCTCCCATTTCTGACTAACTTTAAAATCCATCCATAGACAGCAGCTTCGACTATTATGTCTGTAAATGGTGCACTGCTGTGTGACACTATTTTCTTCTTTGTCAGCCAGACGAAGTTCCATCATTCAGTAGTATGACCACGCACGCACGCACGCACGCACGCACGCACGCACGCACGCACGGACAAACACAAAAATATGATCGAAAATTGGATTTGAGCATCAACACCTGCTGTGTAAACACAGCCAAAGGGAGCAGAAGGGCTAATCACAGGTGAGTGGATGCAGCAAAGGGAAGAGAGCAGGCAGAGGCAAATGGGAGAATCAGAAACAAGATTAAGAAAAATCTAGTTCTTTTTGTAAAGAGTAGTGAGTTTATGATCCTGTTAAAAAATGTTTTACCCCTCATATTTGAAAAAAAAAAAAGAAAATCATGCAAATTGCTAATTAATATATATGCTTGTCATGGTATCAATATATGTATAACAACATCAACCTTGTGTGATCACGTACGTGATAGATGTATGTAGGCAGCTGGTCCTCTAATCATCATCCTCATTGTCTTTTTGCACCAAATGCACCACATGTTCTGAGTCAGTTTCAAATCTCTACAAGCTGCTTCATCTTTAACTGTTGCACCCATTCTGTACTTTAAAAAGTTATGTGGTATTTATCCAACTGGACATTCAGAGTTGAAGTTCCTTTCTCTCTGCCCTGGCAGATCTGGTTCTACACGAACGACATCTTTAAGAACGCCGGCATCCCAGTTCCAGAGATCCAGTATACGACAGCAGGGACAGGAATCATAGAGATCATCGCTGGGCTCATCGGGGTAAGAGTACAATAATGAGACATGCTGTGATAGAGCCGGTATGATGACTTCTTTTATGTGTTGTTTCTTTAAGACTTGATTCTCTTGGACGAGTCTGTGCTGTTTTACATTTCCTACAGATGTTGCTTGTATGAAACATTTTAAATTTCTTATGGATAAACTGTGTTGGTGAAAAGATAATGAAATCTACATTGAAATACTAGAACATATCAGGGTACGAGTACCTTTTAAATGAGAAAAGCCTCAGTATTTTTTGCTAGATTAGATAGAAACGATATATTCTACTCCTACTTCTAACAACAAGAACAATAGCAACAACTGTAGATAATTTCATTTATATAAAAAAAAGGCAGCCATTTACCCCGACTGTGTTCTTTTACATATATATGGTATGTAACATGGCTGACACGAGGTGTGTATTTCTTAGTGTTTCACTATAGAGAAGGTGGGAAGGAGGCATCTCATGATTGGGGGTTTCACCATGATGGGGATCTGCAGCGCTGGAATCACATTAGCCCTCATTCTACAGGTGTGTTCACAGAGTCATCTGCACAGCAGTGACCATCCAGCTTTTATGGGTATATTACAAAGAAAACTCTAAATGTGAGAAAAGACCCTACGGATGTTACATGTTATGCTAAACCGAATGTTTTAGTAGAGGCACTACATAGACGTTTTGTTTGAGCGTCCACAGATACCTTCGTTGTGAAAAGCTCAAGGAGACAACATAAGCGCCTCCTTCATGAACATGCCAGGAATTTCTTTGGTTATGATGTTCTATAGTTTTGTTTTTTTTCTTTCCAAAGTTCTAGTTGATATTGCAAAATATATGTGATTTTAAGTTGGAAGCTGGGCATCATCTACATAATTCAGTTCACTTGTAAACATGTTACACCAATTCGTAACACATCAAAGGACTTGGGGTTTGAGAAGACAAGAGTACGCACACAAAAAAAAAAAAAAAAAACACAGAAGCACCAATCTACTTTCTGTGTTAAAAAAAAAAAAAAAAAACACAGAAGCACCAATCTACTTTCTGTGTTAGATAACAAGTAAAGTGTTGATGACAGAATAAACCTGGACTGCAGTAGTTCGCTCTGGTCACAGATAAACTCATGAAATCATGCTGTTTGTTCTCCTCACAGGTAAAGTTACTGTTTATGCGCTACGTCAGTGTCTGCTGTGTGGTTGGCATCATTGCTGGCTTCTGCATCGGACCAGGCAAGTTTGACACACTTTCATTCAGACATAATAATAAAAACAAATTGAGTTAAGAGTGAGAATCAGAGTCCTGACTAATGGAAACTTTGACATGTGAGGTGGGAAACCAACAACAGAGTGAGAGGACAACGCAATGTGAAAATAAACTCATAATATTTTGAGAATAAAGTCATGCGAGAGTGAAGTTGAAATGATCCGAGAATAAAGTTGTAATATTTCGAGAATAGTCGTAACATTGAAAGAATAAAGTCGTAAAATCATGACTTTACTCTCATAGTGCTGCTTTATTCTCGTAATGCCATGACTTGATTACTTTAATTCTGATTATTCTTCTTTTATTATTTTTGTTTTGTTAGTGTGGAACCTACTACTCCTTTGTCATTTTGTTGTGGGGTTGAAAAAGAAAGTATTTCTAAGCGCTTTAGCGCCTCCCAGTGGGCAAAAAGTGTGAGTGACAATATTAGTTGAAGTGTCAAACTACAATAAAGAAATTGGGAAGTTTAATTATGTCTGAAATGATTCTCAATGAAAGGATAATTCAGATTTTCTTTTCTGTAATTTTGTATTTAACAAGCCAATCCACTTTTTCTCCACTTGTAGTGATTACCAAGAAAATAAACAAAACTTGGCCAGTTAACAGATCACTGTTGACACTGGCTTTAAGAGAAGAAAGCACTTCATCCACATGTTGTGGAGCTCCAAAAAAATATTCACAATAGATTTATGAAAAGTCAAAAAGCAAGCAGAATGTTTAACACGTGTTATTCCAATCGCAATAAGACCGCTAGCGCTCAAGACTTACAGGATTTTTCTCATTGAATCAAAACACTTTTAGATTTCAAGGTTTCCCCCGGCTAAGCCCAGTGGTTGACAGTCATTCATCCAGCGACCCGTCGTGTTTTTGAGCTAAAAAATGTTTAAAGTTGACAGGAAATTTGAAAATATCACTTGATAATTATGTGTTATTGGAAGACTGGAAGATGGATACTTGAACACTAACTACAAATTTTTAAAAAAGAAATGCAAACAATTAAAAAACAAACAAACAAATAATCAATGCTTAGCCTAGTGGGGGCACAAATAAAGCCTGTTGACCCACCAGGCTTATAATTAATTGAGGGAAACCCTGGATTTCATTTATATTGTTGATAAAATAATCACAACCTTTCACTGCATTTCTGTTCTGACCAGAATATTATTTTCCAATAAATTCACACGTTTGTTGTTCTTATACTGACTCACAGGAAGTAAATCGATTTTTGGATCCACTTTTTTTTGTCTGCGTTGCAGCTGGGGTTCCCTTCCTGATCACAGCAGAACTGTTCAAACAGTCCCATCGTCCTGCTGCCTACATCATAGGAGGCTCCTTGAACTGGCTCTCTAATTTCACCGTGGGCTTTGTCTTCCCCTTCCTACAGGTGATCACTGTTCATCCTCATCATGTGTTCCTGATGAACACGTATTCCAGCGTATTCTGGAGCGTATTGATGCTATTGATGCATATTGATGCTGGTCTAATTACTGCTTAGAGTAATTGAGGCTCTGATTCACGTGAGCACATTGATACTTCAGTGGTACAGTCACTTCTTGCCTTCTGCTTTAAGATGCTATCTAAATAAAAAAAATCTACTGCAGAATCTGTAGCATATTACAAAAGTATCCATTCTTTTTTTTTTGTTTTACTTTTTCCCCCTACCTTGTGACATGTGAACTTCAGTGTGATTTGGAGGAACATAAACGACATAAGTGGAATAACCAGAAAATTTCAGAAGTGCTAAATAGTCTAATTAAGTTGGTTGGGGGAAACAAAACATTGTTTAAGGTAATTGTGCAAGGTGTAGGTGTAATGAATGAACCTTTATGTCAAAATGTTTTACTTTGAAGCTTATCTCTGGTTACATTTTTATGTAAATTCAATTAGTGATCCAAAATCAATCAATCCATCCATTAATCTATTGCCACCGCTATGTTTTATAATGGGAATCCAGTTTTCTGATCCCCATTATACTAGCAGTGTTGGGTTTCTACCACACACAGCTGGTTGCCAAATGTTTTATTTGATTATATCAGAGAATTGAATGCTGTATACTAAATGCATACTGCACAGATGTCATCTGATATTTTTACATTTTGTACTACAATGTGTTGATCTGTCACACGAACCCGTAAGATGAAATAGAATGACAAAAAGTAAAAAGAGATACTTTTTCAAGGCGCAGCACAACCTGATGTATGCATTATGAAAATCTGACTTGTTTTTTTTTTTTTTNTTTTTTTTTTTTTTGGTCCAGGCACTCTAACATGAAAACTCATCTCTTTGTTCTCGTGTCTCTTCCACTGTCAGATGTCTGCCGGCTCCTATTGCTACCTGGTGTTTGCCACAGTTTGTTTTTCGGTCGCCATCTACGTTTACATTGTAATCCCAGAGACGAAAAACAAGACCTTCATGGAGATCAGCAGGATGTTCTCCAAGAAGGAGTCAATCCTGGAGACTCGGGGTCTGTTCCACGTTGACCAGCTGAAGCTGAAGAAGATGAACGGATACGGCGGTTTGGAGCACACATCGCTGGAGTTCGACAGCTCCTCCTCTGTACCGTAACTCAGGTTTAGGTTCTGTGAAGAATTGATTCTCCTCACCAAGCCACCCGTCATTAGCCCTCTGTGGTCTTTCCCTTCTCTTCGGCACTTTGATATTTACAACTTCTGTTAAACTCTGGGCTCAAAGCCCAGTTTAGTTTTTCCAGTTCTATTATATGTGCTCGGTAACTTTCACATTGTTCCTGTATTTTGTCTTAGCTGCACCTCAGAGTGACGGTTTCACATGTCAACACAACAACCACTGACTGGCAGATCCGGATGGAAGAGTGTAAGCTTATATAGCAGAGACATTTAACAGTTTGAGACCTTGTTTATCTTGTGAAACTCAAGCGTGTATTCGTTATAAAGTTATATTAGTCATTAACAGTCAGTTGACCAAATTAAACAAGTGGAGCTCCCAGTTTTTAATTCATGCTGATTTTCCTGACATAAGAAAACTACAGAGCCCCCTAGAGGACATGGAGGATTTTTTTTTCTTTTGCGTTCTCAGGTTTTCACTGAGGCTCTTTAAAATGACATTTGTGACTATATGCAAAATAGACCAGCAAATATTGCAGTAAGAATATTGCAAGGTAACACAAAATTAAAAATTTCCCCCTAAGGGGCTCCGTAGAAAACAACAGTGTGGTTGTTTTGTCTTTTGCTTTGGGTGTGATCTACTGACTGTGTTGGTAAAAAGGTGCTGAAACGTATCTTTAAATTTAATTGTACATGTTCATAGTTCTTGAACTGTTGAAATGGAACAACCTGAATTAAATGGTATGTGGTACTGTAGTTTATTTGTGTCAGTAGTGTAACAGGAGTCTTCATCGGTGTTTCCAGATATCCTAGAAGAATGCAGGTGAAACTTGGAGTATTACATTTGATCATTACACTGGCCAACAGCCAAAACATTGTCTGGGGTTTTTCAACCATTTTAGGGTCATTGTGATGTGCCGAATCCAAAAATCACATTGGTTTTGCTCAATCTGGTCAACTTTCTGAGCAATGGAGCAACATGAGCATCAAAATGCACGACTTGTTCTCACATCTGGATCGGTTTCCTGAGAATCAGCGAGAGACGAGCAGGAGGAGAGATTACATCAGGACAGAAAACAGACGGAGAATTTTATACAATGAAGACGTAATATTCAGTTCACACATACTTACCCTTATAAGTGTTTGTTATTGAATTTACAGAAATCCAAGTGAGTAACATTTAATTCATACACTGTTGGAAAACAATTTATTTATTTATTGGAGGAGGAGGAAGAGTAGGAACCACTAAAAAAAGTGCCAGCTACATGTGCAGTGTGCAGAATTTAATTGGTATTATGTCTTTCCGTAGAATTATATTAGCCTCTTAAAAATCAAATGATTGTGTGTTTTTATATCTTAAAATAATCTTACAGTGTGTTATTTTCCCTTTATGCCATACTAGGTTAGTAACATAGCTTTGTGTAAAGTATAGATATTTCAGCTTCCCACATTGCATTTTTCTTTATATATATTTTAGACATGTTCTATGAAAAAAAAATCACAAATAGGCACATTTTCCATGAAGGAGTCTACTATAGTTTTGTCTTGCAATCCTACGTTTAAGTTCAGAAAGACTGAATGTTGAAGTTAAATCAATTGTTAAAAAAAACAAAAACAAACAACAAAAAATTCAACTTCAGACTACAAACATCCACATACCAGTGTTTTCTTCCGTTACATTACATGTGGTGGATTTTCAAGCTCACCTCCTTGATGTCTCCAGACTCCACGCTTTGTAATGTTTCAGTTTTTCGTGCTGTTCGGTTGATTCTTTAGCTCTACATCTTCAAGAGGTTTAACAGGTTAGTGTTACGTTCACTTGTGTTTTCGTCTAATTTCTAACATCACAAGCAAACCTGTTTATTTCAGCTCATTCGGCCCTCAGAATACTTGCCTGTGTTCTCTCCTGTTCTTTGTGTCTCTGGGCCACCAGTGATGATGTTTAAATGCACCGACACGTATCTGAGAAAAGCGACACCCATTTGCTACCAGCTGTAAGCGTTTATGAGTCAGAGTGTTACAACTTGGCCGGCCTGATCTTCAACTTTTAGCACCGCGCTGCTGCCACACAGAGAGTTTTCTGCTCCTCATCAAACCTCACTCAGTAGTACAACCCACCTGCCTGGAAGCTGGAAGTGCCACCACTTAGGAACTGTACACACAGGAAGGGTTTTTTTGTTGTTGTTTTATTAGAAAACCAGAACATTTTGACAGGTTTTGCCCCGACATGTGAACACGTGTTGACCGCTGGAGAGACAGTCAACAGCACCTCTCATCACCCCATTAGGGATAATGGTGTCAGGAAATGGACGGACGGACGGACGGACGGACGGACGGATGGATGGATGGATGGAAACTAAAGGAATGAACTGAGATCAAACAGAAACAAAACTGACCTGATACTGTATATAGTAGCACTGTAGCGTGCACACATTGAGTGATAATTTGATAAAATTGTATGATAATATGATAATTTGATAACGATTACTGTCACTGCTTCTTTGCAGCAATGACAGTAAAGTGACTGGATACAGATAATCTCTCCCTAAATGCACTATGCATGGTTGGCATCAGCATCATCAACACTGGATCAGTGTCTGTAGCAAGTGTATATCACCGGTATATGTGATTAATTTGAATAAACTTTGATCATTTTAGCATTGTGGATACATGGAAAGTTAATCTGCAACTTTCCAGATTAACTTTGACTGTACAGCTCGGTTTATGTACATTGCAGAAACCGCCACTAGAGGTCACTTTTCATGCACTGATGAGGGCCTGATGTCCCCAACCACAAAACGTGAGTCTGTTTCATCTGACCACATGAGACAGTCTGCAGTATAAACTTTCTAGGGCTCGCATTATTTGTCTGAGGGTCAACAAAGCCGTACCTGTGACCTCTTCTGTTTACTTTTTTCAATAGAAAACAAAGCGCTGATGTGTTGTTAGATTGTCGTACAGTTTTCAAAAACCAGAAAACAATAAACGACCAATACGCAGGTCAATACACAAGATGTCCTTCAAGGGTCTGTGCCTTTCTTTAGTGCAGAGGGAGTTTACCATGAAGCCTATTTGAAGTCATTGTGCCCTTCAGCAGCTCATTGTATACTAGACCCTCATCTCAACAAGCAGCAACAGTTCGCAACTACCTGTAATGGTGGCTGTCCTATCAAGACTCAAAAGGGAGAGCCAAGAGTTTGCCCCTATGAATAACAATGCAGCAGTTTCCCAGTTGCGACCCCTATGTTTGGTCCCTGAGGGACATAGTCTATTGACCTTTGGTAGACTCTTCACAGTTCAAATACACACACAAAAAAATCTTAGTTTCTCCAGATTCTAATAATGGTTGGCAGAGCTTTAGCATAAATCAGGATGTTAAGGTTATTCTTCATAGTCTTAATTAGAGGTAATGTTACTGGGAGGTAAACGTTTAAAACAGCAACCTGCTCTTTTTTGGTTAGAAGAATTACTAACATGTTCAGTCTTTAATAAAACTTTTGTGGAAAGTTGTCATAAAATAGATGTTCCAGTAATTGTCATTATCTAAGTTTCTTCAGAAAGTTGTTGTGGACCCTGATGCCTCTGGACTCTTGTAGGCGTCGGTATTACGACGCTCCTGAAGAAGGTTGTGACTGAAAACACCCAGCTGTTGCATTAAGGGCTGCGTGTGGTTGAGCCGAACCGCCAGAATCAGTTGCCATTGTCGCAGTTGCGTGACGAAAACTGCGTCCTTTTGTTCTCGGTCTCAAGTCGTCTGCTCCTTCTTGTCACAACCTCTCTGTATGGAAACCCATCGTGTGATTGGTCTGAATTTCTTGGGTGTGTACATATATGTTGAAGGAAATGCTACTCAACCTCCAGGAGTGGCTGTTCTATCTGTGCAAGGTAGGACAGACTGTCGAGTGGCAGAGATATTCAGAACACCGTTTTTTTGAGGATCAGTTTTCTTAGAGGACGTTGAGGGTTGATCATAAGGTTCTTCATTTTATGATGAATTCAGTGCACAGTGACCTCCAGAGGTTTCAGATCAGTCCCCAAAACAAAACCAGCTTTTGTTATCAGTTTCTTGAGTTTTTTGGGGTTTTTTAAAGTCCTGCTACCCCAATAGGTGATGGTAAAAGAAACTGCGCTCTCTACAGATGTATAGAAGATCTGCAGCATCTGGCTGCAACCGCTGAAGGACCTAAACTTCCTCAGCAAAAACACTCCGCTCTGCTTTCAGTTTTCACCGTTAGCCAGCCGTCACAAGAAATTCACTGTATGGCGCCCACTGCTAAATCCAAGACTGTTTCTCTCTTGAAATCACTGCAGTCACATCTTTTCTAAGTGTAATGAACAGAAATATAATCTTTCCAACTCCAAGCTTCATTTGTATGGATGTGGAGTCTTACTCTCATTTCTCTTTCTTACAGCTTTGAAACAGCAGCAGGTGTAGCTAATGCATTGAGAAAAATTAGGCAACAGGAAAGAGCAGTGGGACAGAAAAAAAACAGATGTCAGGAAATACATTACACTACAGTGATACTGGGATTTCCAGAAAAAAAAAGAGGTATAAATTTTCTCCACTGATGACTCATTTTGTAAGCTGGAGGAATCTGTGACCTCAAAGGTGTGTTGTGTTTTGAGCCGACTGGGAAACTGAAACCACTAAGTGCAGCAGATGTAGCTGAAATAGTAGCACTTCAAGGCAGAATGACAACACACACACACACACACACACACACACACACACACACAGGCACAGTCTGTTAAAGCCTAAAAGTCGGAACTCATGTCCGACTCAAAAAATACATCCCATAAGTGCTGGAACCAAAAGATCAAATAAAGCTGTATACTTGGACTGCAAATTAATATTTGACTCATTAATTCTGCAACATAGCTGTAAGAACAAACAGCTCGGATCTGTGTGGACAGAGGTGTGTTTAGCTAGGTTGGTGCAGCCCGGTCCACGTAGAGGTCAATGCACAGTGACCATCTGCAACCTGTCATTTCAGTGGCGGCCACATTCTGGATCTGGCCCGGAAGATACAGCTGTAAGATTATGAGGTTGACCAAGGACAAACTCGAATCCAACAGCCTGTCACAGACTGCTGTGTTGATTTAAGACGTCCAGTTCAACTATGTGAAAATGTGCAACACCCAAGGCTACACCTGGCCGAGCCTTCAGAGCTCACCGTCAGGCTGGCCTACCTTCAAACATAAACATCTCGGAATTTTTTTGGATTCAAGTTTACATTTTACAAGCTTAGTTTTTATGATTGCATTAAAAAAACAAAAAACTTTTATTTAGGATTGAAAAGTTTCAGAACCATGCACCCCTCAGAAGGACGTGTTGACAAGACTGACTGACTGAGTCAGTATGCACCTGCAGAGAGGCTGTGTATTCACAGTGTCACCTGGTCGACTTTAAAATCCTGGAATTTCTTATCTGCAATAAACAAAATCTGTAGATGTTTAGCAGGAATGCAGACATTTCCTCTGTAGCAGGTTTTCTTTACGCCTTGAATGTTGTCTCCAATGTTTTGTATGACACTAAAGTTAGTGTCATACAAAACATTGGGGTTTTGTTTTTCTGTCACAACAATAACATACATGGATTAATGGATGGATAACCTGCAAGAAATCACCTGGTTGTGTCATTCCTTTTGTTTCTGCTTTACAAAGCACATTGAATGGTTGTGCTAATGTTCTCCTGTTGCTGGTTAACATCCCCTCAAAGACAACAATAATACATTTAAAGAGACATCATGTGCCCCATCTTTGACTGACCAACAGCGTCCTTCCCCTCTGGCTCTAGACCACGTTCTTTTTTCCTATTCCAGCTCAGTGTGTCTCAACTAGTGTTTTCCTCTTAGAGAAGCAAAGACATCTCATAACAATTTGTCTAAATCACAGCGCAAGCCCAGCGTAATGAGCAGTCCGCCACAGTTATGCTGATTACAGCATCAGGACTGACTCGTCGACCACAAAAATAACTGCTGGAAGCTGGGACAGTGGGTAGGAAGACAGTAAGACAGAGTAAGTAGAGGTACATAAAAAAATAAGACAAATATGTTGCAGAAATGTTTCCCAAGAGGGCGCCGGAAAGCAAATTATTGAGTGGATGTTATTTGCCACCATACCTACGCCATTTATCCATGGACATGCTGTAATTCAAATAGCTGTTCTAGTTTTTTGACACAAATGAAGCACTATTTAGGAGGCCTAAACGTATACAAAAACTCATCAAACTTTACCCAAAATTGTCCCAAGTCAAATTCTTGTATTTTGATGACATTAAAAATAGGCCTGGTCAAACAACTCTACAGCACCTCCTAATGTGAGACTGGTAAAATGTACCGATCTGAAATTTGGTACATAGGTAGAACCCACTTAAACAAGGAAAAGGGAGTCTTGGAGGTAAGCCCTAAACACAACAGGAAGGTGGACATTCTGGGCCAAAGGGTCATTTTTAACCATCTTTCAGTTTTCATACATGTTGAACTTTACTAAACTTCTAGGGATTTTGTACCATATGGCTCATATTTGGTCAATATGACATTGGTGATTAAAAATGATCAAAAGATTGAGTTTTTGTGCATGCTGAAGGGGCGTGGCCAGGCCTCAAAATTTGCTGTCTCACCATAAATTTAAAAACGTCATAACTTTCACATAGAAATGCCTGACATCATCAGGCATGATATCAGGAAGTCATTTTTTTCCCATGGAAACTTCTATATGTGTGGCTTTCTTGAATTAATCATCATCATTTTGTGACAGGAGACAGGTAACATGTTGGTCTTACTTGTTTTAAAGCCCGCAGACTTTACTCTGGAGTATGCGACAGTGTCGGCATTGTGAAGTCAGACAATGCCCAAGAAAACTCTTGATGACTTTTGAGGAAACATAAACTGTGGACTGAAAGGTGGATGTGGAAGGTGTTTCTTCTGTTAAACCTGGGATAGAACCAACACTCTGTCTCAGCAAAAGAACATACCTAGCAGTCAAACATGGTGGTGGTAGTGCCATGCTGTGGGGGATGCAGGTACTCACACAACTTGCTGCACTTAATGGAACCATGAATTCTGCTTTCTGGAAGAAAATTATAAAGGAAAACAACTTGCCATCACAATCCAAAGCACAACAGCTAGAGATGCTGCGGCCTGGCCCATAACCAGACATTTCACACTTAAATATTCTCCAGGGTGTCTGAATTGTTTTAACAATTCTGCAAAAAAAAAAAAAAAAAAAAAAGAAAAGAAAAAAAAAAAAGGTGGATCAAAAATGAATAAATATAGTTTTTCTTCAAAGCACAGAGTTAATTGGAAAAACATTGAGATCAGGAAATAAATAAGCTGCAGTCAGGAAACAGGAAGAGAAAACAATATAAAAAGACAAGCAGAGTGTTAACACACGGCAGAAGATGAGAGGGCGAGGATGAGGAGAGACAGGACGAAGAGCTGAAATGAAACAGGAGGAAAGTCTAGAGACACAGACAAGGCCAGACAGCAGACTGCCTGAATAAAAACACATAACCACACACATCCTATGCTGTCGCTGTCAAACACACAAACCAGTCGACATCGGCTATTTTAGCTATGTATGCCATGTTCCAACTGTTCCCTTCCTACTGACGCAAAACAAAGACACACACTTCCACCTAAAATCGCTCAGGTGCTTTTGACTCACTGTGCCAACTTGAAAGTACCGAGAATCTAATGTTTCAACTCTCTGATTTCTTTAAATACAAAAATCAGTCTACTAAACATTGTTCATAGAATCATTCAAGTAAAAGTAAAAAAATATATATATACACAGTGCAGTAAAACTGCACTCTTTTTGTCGTTGTGTCCAAAACATTACTCAGGTCTACATAAGTAGTTCACCATTGTTTGTCCTTTTAGATGCTATTGAAAACAACAGGTGTGTGGGAGGAACCGGAACACAGAATTTTATATTTAAATTTGCATCACCAGGTGCAAGTAAACGGACGGCTTTCTTGTTTGTATTGTACTGCTGTTATTTCTTTTAAGTAACTTTCTGAGCCGCCTTGCATTAAATGTTTTATGTCAATTATTACGCAGATTTACTTATGTAGATCATTTATCTGCAAATCAATTAGATTAATAATCTCATTTCTGTTTCTCTGTTTAGATTTAGTGTTTGATTTGACCCGTTTTCTAACGGTGCAGTCTAATGAAGTGCAGGTATGCTGCCGATTCTATATAAAAACCAGGAAGATCTGGCTACAGGAGATCGATTGATGCCAGAAAACAAAACTGTCAAAGAATATAATTTACTTCAAGAACATCGAACAGATGACTGACGTTAATTTCTGATCACATCCTCTGACGACTCTCCCCTCCATACCCTACGCTTTATGTTAGCTTTTTATCGATCAAACATCTTCCCTCTGTGTGTGTTTCTCTCTCAGCAATAATGCAGCATCACTTCCCATTAGCATAAGGCCTTAGCTAGAGATGGATTGCCTCTCTGCTGGTCCCATCCTACAGGTGATTGATCTGTTAGCAGCTATTTCCCTTACAAACCTTTGATTAAGTGTTAGTTGTCTTTGCTTAAAGGGACCGGCGTGTGTGTGTGCGTGTGTCTGTGAGCTGTGTGACTGGAGGCCAACCCTCAGCGCCCTCAGCTGGATATCTTTCAGCTCTCTATTTAACACTGTTCTTTACATATTCATTTTACTACTGTTAGAAAACCAGAGGCTGTCTTACTCTCCTTGTGACATTGCATGTGTGTGTGTGTGTGTGTGTGTGTGTGTGTGTGTGGGTGCGTGTGCATGTGTGTGTCTATGCATTAATGTAAGTGTGACAATTTGCTAATACCAGAAAATAATAAAGCTTTATTGATCGTCCTTTCACCATGATGCATTCGATGTAGTGTGTATGATTCAGATCAGGAGGTATTTTAGAATACACACTGATCCCTACGAAGGGTTTCAGTGGCTCAGATTCTTGTTCTGTGAGGCTGTTATCACAGTGAGCCTGTTGGGGGGGGAAAAGTACATTGTCAGAGTTGTGCAAGCAAAGCTAGTCCAATGTGGATCAGGTAAATCAATCAGTCAATCAAATTTTATTTGCATAGGACCTTCCAGCAGCAAGGCATCTCAAAGTGCTTTACATCATAAAAACACAGACATACAAAGTCACAGTCACAATATTACATCTTCCCGTAGTTACACATCAGATTATTGATTATTGATTAATGTTTCATGATTATGCTTCAAAAGCAACTCCAAAAAGCTGAGTTTTAGTCTGGATTTAAAGGAGCTCAGTTTCTTCTGTTCTGCAGTTTTCTGGAAGTTCGTTCCAGATCTGTGGTGTATAGGAGCTGAATGTTGCTCCTCCATAGGCAGCATTCATATGTTTTTTTTTTTTTGTTTGTTTTTTTTCTTAAAGTCAAGGACCACTGTTTCATCAGGGCCCTTCAGAGCAGAGACTCTACCAAGCGTGTTTTTACATAAATCTATTGCAGTAGTGCTGATGCTTAAACAGCCCAGAGAACCTAACCTGTGAACACAACTGAAAATAATTCAATAACAAAAATTAAGTTAAAAATAAATTGTCAAAAAATAAATTGTAATATGCTCACATTTTAGTCTCACTTAGTAAACACCTGACACTTTAACCAAGCACTCTGAAAGATATGAAACCAATCTTTGCACACACAACAAGCAGGATTAAGCGTTTACTCTTTAATCTCAGATAGAGAGAAAAAGATCTTGTCCAGTTGTACCGAAAGGCTGTAGGAACCATCCAACACAGAGATGAACGGACCCCTACAGCAGAACAGATCCCTTCATTCAGGAGCCATTTGTTAAGCTCCTGTCCGTTCTCTCTATCATGCGCATCTTTCTCCATTTCAGAGTGAGAGAGAAGCGACGGCTGTGTCGATAACAGAGTCTTGTGTGCTGCGATTCAGGACATTTGATTGGCGGTTGGGGGTCGGGTTGATTGATAAGGACGCCTCCTGCTATCCCACTGACAGCTCCTGTCAGAAAGCCAGCTTGTTTCACATCAGACGTATTAAGAGGTACATCATGCTCACCTGCACTAAAGTTACACACACACACACACATGCCCACAAGCCCTAAAACACACACATGCACACAAACACACACTCGCCATTAGAGGAGCTAAAACAATTAGCTCATTCATTTGGTTTTCATTTCCAACGGCAGAAACTTAAAACCTGAGGTAGCTGCAGTTACAAATTTATGCTTCAAAAAAATGTGTCAGATTAATGTGACTTTTAATTGTATCACTGTAGCCTCTGCAGAGCTGTGTGTGTCAGTGCCGGTTTGTTGTGATAATAAAAACGTTTTTAGTATTGGTATCAATAAAACATAAGTCTTGAGTATTTCAAAAATGACACGAATGTAACAATTTTCCACTCAATGACAAGAACCGCAGAGCGACACGTGTAAGGTAAAGTAAATCCAATGTTTTACCATCAATGTTTCCTCTGATTGCCACAGTGACAGCCACCAACGACCTTCAGGCCGCAGCTCTTGGAAACTTCTTCTTGAGTTCAAATTGTGCATTTTAGTTTAATTCTCTAGTTTTAGTCTGGTTCTCCTTTGCATTTTGTGAGGTCATTAGTCTCCCTCCATCAGTTCTCCTGCTCAGAACTGTTCTCTGACGGTTGTTCCACCATTCCTTAAGTAGACTCAGCTGGATTTCACTGTCCTCCTCAGCAGCTAACCAGGTAACCATGACAACAGAACAACAATGTTCTTTTTAGCTTGCCATAAAGTTAACAGGTGTTACATCTTACTGTCATTATTATTATCTAAACATGTAGGACAACCTATCCATAATTGTATAGAATTTAATATATTTAATAGTAGCAACTGTTAACATTTGCCTATTTTATATTCTACTTTTAAGCATGATAGATACAAATTTTATGGATTAAAAATAATTACAACTTCTGTTGTCATGGTTACCTGGTTAGCTGCTGAGGAGGACAGTGGAATCCCTGACAGTAAAGATTCTGTTCATGTTGACTGCGAGAGCTTCGATGACCCGGCCAACTGTAGGAAACTGGAGGTCTACTGTACTTCTGATCGCCCCGTGTCTCTTTCGAGTCGTTGCTAATAAAAGAGGTTTTACGTCTCACTTGTATTTTTTAACTGTAAGTGTTGCTACAATGATCGGTTTAATAATTAAACATCAATGTCATTTTTTTTTCACAAAATGCAGTGAGGATTGGACAGTCACTCTGCTCAGACTAATATAATTAACCACATTTTTTTTTTGTGCAAATGCAACATTTGTCACACTGCACTGGACTGCTTATTTAAAGCAAAGAATTCCTTTACTGGCAATACATTGGCAAATTAAAAGCACGTTGCTCAACATGTCAATGACTTTTTTTGTTCTAAGTTTTTTGTGGGACAATATTAAAACACATCTGTAATGTCCAAGTCTCTATAAACGCTGATGTAACAATTGAAATATTGGCCTATTTCTCTCTCACATGCATGCATATCCGTCCTCTAAAGTATATTCTCAGACCGTTTGCTGCATACAAAGGTTTGAAGTCAGTAACTAGACAAGCTTTGTTTGTGTACGGTGTGTGTGTGTGTGTGTGCGTGCGTGCGTGTGTGAATCAGCAGTCAGAGATCTCACACACGCTGCTTCACTCAGGATCAGTCCCATTTGGTGGTCATCCTCTCAGGAATGCTGTCTGAGGTCAGGCTGAATGTTGGTGTCAGTTTCACTCGTCATGATTGAAAATACTGAGAAAACTGAACCTAACCTATCTGTTGGCCTTCACCACTAGTGATGTTATTTACCACTAGTGGCTAATCTTCACAGACTGTACAGAAAGGATGTGTTTTATTTAGTTGAGTAAGATTTTTTGACATTTTGAAAAGTCTATTCTAAGTATTTGGTTTTTTGACAAGGATTTAATTCTAACCTGTTTATAGGAAATGGTCAGTATTGGTGCTAAAAGCCCAGAGGGACAATGGCAGTTGTAGCTAGAGACACTACAATTGATTGTTAAGACTTTTTTAAACAGTGTGGTTGCAACAAAACATTGTGTATTAAACTTTAAGACCACGCCACCTATAAATCACCAATAGGCTGTAGGGAAAGATGGGCAGACTGGTTAGATACTCATCTTAACCCTGGTCACACTTGTCTTCTAGAAAATAATAATATAAAGGGAAAAAAAATAGAACTGTTGGAAAACAGAATTAATACGAAATTTGATTTAATGGTTTTCAGTATAGATAAATTAAAAGTTTTTTAAATTGTTCAATATTTAAATATAAAATTTTAAGGAGCTGCCAAGTTCACTCTGTAAAAGTTCAAAGAACAATCTCCACAGTTAGATTGTTTAGTTACCGCAGCTACAATCTGATGCCGTGAGTTTAACCTGTAAGTCTGAGCTCTGTTTGTTCACAAATGCATCTCAGATGAGTGGTGGAAGTTCATCCTCAAAAAGAGCTGAAGTGAGCTGTGACTAATGAGGATGACTGCTGAAACGAGAAGCCACGGGTACTCTGACCCACCACAGTACCTGTGGGGGTGTCAGGCCAGCCCACCGGAGGAGCTGTGAGGAAGAGGTAAGTGGTGAAGCAGAGGTACCTGGAGCTGATCGTGGGTGACTTTGAACCGAGGTGAACTGCAGTCGAGGTGGAGGTGGACACGACAATAATACAATCCAAGAATACAAGTCGATTGATCATAAACTTAGGAATATAATCATACAAATAAGACTAAAAAAATATCATGATTTATAAATAGCTTTTTAAATCGACTCAGTTTATCTTTATAGGATGCTACCGTTAGCTTGAGGGCCATTCAGAGAACCAGAACCAGATCTTAAAGCAACGTACAGCAACATAGCAACAACCCATATTAATCAAGAATCTAACATTGAATCAGATCATACTGTATCACTGTCATCATGTGGAGACAATGCAATGTGACTGTAGTAACAGGTATAAAGTTGCTGTTGAGTAGTTTCTACAGCTGATGTTGAACCGAGACTGTACTCGCTAAACAGACCATATGAGAAGGTTGCCATGGGGATATTGAGATCAATTAGCTCCATTGTGGGAAAGCTCACGAGGTCTGATCCTGAACACAGTGGAGTAGGAATGCCATACACTGCTCTGGTGACTCTGACAAAGACCTGATCACTTTCACCAGAGCGCCCACTGGTGGTTGACAGGGGAAGGACGACTCTGAGCGGTCAGCGCATCAGATTTCCTCCACTTTTTGACTTGTTAAAAACTAGAATCACAGCCGAAGCGATTACAGCCGATAGCTAATGTTATTATGCTTGTTAAGCCGACCTGGATGTTCTTGTGAGCCTTCAGATCAGCCTTCACTCCTCCCCTGCATGAACATGCAGTGTGATGTAATTATGCGAGGATGGAAAAGGTTCGTTCTATTATCCTCATTCATCACTCTGGACGAGGTTGTTTATTCGGCGAGAGTTTCTCTGTCTGCTGAGGCCGGAATGGGTCAAAAAAATCAATAAATCCTAAAACCACAATGATCCGTTACTTTTGGGTAATTAAGGATTAATTAACGATAATGAATGTGTGTGATTCTTCTGGGTTAGAGCAGAATTACTTTGTAATTATTCAGGGATTTCAAGTGATTTCTGCAGACTTTGAAGTGCGAGTGATAATTTATCCATTCATTAATTAATGAATTTATTTATTTATTGCACGGCGGTGAGGGGTGGGGTCAATAACGCTAATCACCTGTAATCCTTTTAATGTCTCTCGCTTTGAGGTGCCAATACACAAGACGAGCAGATTCAGGACCGCGCAACCCTGGAGGAGGAAGAAGAAGAAGTGTTGGGGCTGCGGGAGGAAGACAAGGGGTGGGTGGCCGGGTCGGGACACGACGGTTTGCGGGGTCATGAAACCACCTTTGCCTCTTAATGACAGTTGCTGCTTCCAGAACCGGACACACCGTCATTAAGACCAGACCCTGGGTCGTGTTGGACCGGAGCAGGCCAGGCTCCTCCTCGCTTCTTTCTGCTCCGGACAGCTCCCCAGGTAAAGGGGAGATAATAAAGACGGGGGGAGGGGGGGGGATGAGAGGAGAGAGGAGAGGAGGGGAGTGAAGAGGGACGACGGGGGTAGATAAGGGTATCCGCTTTTGTTTTGCAGGAAAGAAAAAAAGGGGGCTTGTTCTTAGCAGAGCCTTCTGGGTGTGTGAGTGCGGTGTGGGATGGGAGCAGAGAAAGGAAACGCGGAGCTTCCAGCCTTCAGTCCTGCCACAGAGCGCAGCAGCAGCAGCAGCAGCAGCAGTTACAGGAGCAGGGGAAGCATCCAATCACAGCGGCAACACTGACGAGACAGAGGTCGGTGGGCGAGCACTCAGCGGCGGGCTCACACTCACCTGAAGGCCGCAGATGAGGACGCGGTCCTGGAGGAGCTTTCTGACAGCGCGGAGGAGCTCTGCAGCGCTTCATCCAAAACTACTTCTTTCTTCTTCTGCAAGTGCACTTAGACTTTCTTCAGCCGTGACTCAAGTCATCAGTTTTACTCTCATCAGTGATCTTTTTTTTTTTTTTTTTTTTTAATCGTTGCAATTTCCTCTCTTAATTTGCTGGGGGGGTGGGGGGAAATGCAATGGTCGAGCGTGAGCCGCGCTGTCAGTACCGCTGACCTTTGGAGGATTTCACTGTAATCTGTTGGACTTGTCGACTCGACTGGAAGCCTTGAAAGAGCTTTGACTTCTGCGAGCCCAAACGGACACCTGCCAGTAAAAAAAAAAAAAAAAACATCCCGGAGGGTCTGTCCACCTCCATCCATCCATCCATCCATTCATCCATCATGCGGGCCGACCCATCCAGACTCCGCTATCTGTGAGAGCTTCCCTCCGTCTCTCCTGTATCCGCTGAAACATCACATGCCTGAATGAAATAACCAACTCTCCGCTTTCTTTTTTGTAGATTTCTGCACCTGTTTGTGTTCTGCTTCTATGCTCAGGTATGTACATTGTCTAAAAATTTTAACGTGGCCGCCAAACTAGGATTTATTTTATTTTATTTCATTTTATTTATTTATTTATTTATTTATTTATTTATTTATTGCAAAAGCCATTCAGATATGATGCAGTAATGGTGCACCATAACATTATGTGATGAAACACTATCTGACGGCTCCCACGGCGGACAGCGGGGATCACGCCGGCCCTGGCAGACGCCTGGCGGCCCATCGGGCAGGAGGAAATTATTTAGTGAAAAAAAAGGCATCAGGCAGTGTGTGATTTTATACTTAATTTGGATAAATTCATATTTATAGGCCTAGTAAACCAAAGTACCGATTCAGTGTGTTTTCACCCGAATAATCCAAAATTGATTCAAAAAAGTGTTTTTCTCTCTCTTACTCTCTCTCTGTGTGTGTGTGCGTGTGTGTGTGTGTGTGTGTGTGTGTGTGTACGCTGAGGCGGACATTCTCCTTACGCACAACCTGTAATCACAAAGTCCGTCCCTTTGGACGCGGTCACCGTCATCTGGCGGACGCTCTTTTGGAAGTTGTCATAGCAGCTTGTCAAAAGCAAAGAAAGAAAGAAAGAAAGAAAGAAAGAAAGAAAGAAAGAAAGAAAGAAAGAAAGAAAGAAAGAAAGAAAGAAAGAAAGAAAGAAAGACAAAACAAGTTGTTTTTTCTCATTACATATAACATTTCGTTGAAAAATGCGCAAAGTCCTGATTCTAATCGTACATAATTGGATCTGTTAAAATTCCTAGAATGTTTTTCAACAGTTTTTTAAAATATATATGAATCAAATACTAAAATGGCCTAGGTAGCAATTGCATAAAAAAAGAGAAGCAAGCACTGATAATTGTGATGCCGTCTTAATTTCTGACAGGTAACCAATCAGTCCCCGCCTAATTTCACGCAGCATGTAAGCGAGCAGAGCAAGGTGACGGACCGGGTGAGCCGCAGGCTGATCCGGATCTACCAGCTGTACAGCCGGACCAGCGGCAAGCATGTGCAGGTCCTGCCCAACAAGAAGATCAACGCCATGGCAGAAGACGGAGATGCGCACGGTATGAACACCGGTTCTTGTGACTGGTTTCTATCTATCTATCTATCTATCTATCTATCTATCTATCTATCTATCTATCTATCTATCTATCTATCTATCTATCTATCTATCTATCTATCTATCTATATCTATTTATCTATCTATCTATCTATTAGATATATAGATATAGATAGATAGATATCTAGATAGATATAGGTATCTATATCTATGTAATATAGATATCTATATATATGTAATTATTTTTTGTGTATATAAATTTTGTATTCATTTGCAGAAAATGAAAAATTTTCAAAATAACAAAAAAGTTGCAGTGTTCATATTGATTTAGAAACAACAATGCTAATGTTTTAACTCAGAAAGAGTTTAGAAATCAATATCTGGTGGAATAACTAAGAGATTTCCAGTGGGGTTCAGTGCAGTGGTGTCTTTTTTTTTTTCCAGATCTCTATGTGTGTGTACTTTGAGTCAGTACAGAACATGTGTGCATGAAAGAATTGAGAAGCCTTCTGACACCTTTTTCAATCAAAGTTTATTTTTGGTTCATCATTCAACAACCTAAAGGTACACAAGCCATTAACTACCCAGGTGGAGGGAGACATTCTGAAATATGCCCCGCAGGTTATCTTTGGTGCTAGAAGGTGATCTGCAGAGATTCTGTATGTCTGGAAGAGCCATTAGATGTTCTGCCTCCTGAACATTTCCTGCATAGCTTATCTTCCCTCTGCACCCCCACCTTTCACCCTCGCTTCTTGAAGCAGGCCGGGCAGTGTTGTTGCACGCTGAAATCCTCATGGCTCAAGAAATGCAGAGGTTAGCAGTGTACTTGGTGTTCCTTTTAATTCAGAGGTCTCTGTACAAACCCGTCTGGTTGCCGGATGTCATTTTGTGTTAAGCAGCAGGAAGTGTGATGGAGACTTTGTCTCCAACATTTTGGTTTTGTTGGTCAATACTGTGCTCTGCTCTAACTGCTGGTTCTGACCTCAGCTGGAACTCGTATTTAAGTGAGTCGGCCATGACAATCCTCACTTTGGTTTCTAGCTGATAGTTTTGTCTAAAGTCTCGGAGTAGGTGTGATCTGTGAAACATCTGGAAAACAAGCTGTGGATATGCGGAATAATATGAAACTGAGGCAGGATACAAGATGTTGTTTTTCATTCCAAAAAGTCTTGACTTTATGCCTGTTAGAATCTTGTCATGCTATGGAGATAAATGTGAAGGTTTATGAGTGAGGCAGGCGATTCAGGGATTCTGAGCGACTCGCAACACGCTGCTAGAATTGTCTCTTCAGCTTTCAAAGAATCAACAGGCACATGGTTTTATCATTTTGTGGGAATTTCAGCTTGCATAAATCTCCAGGAATGCTCCCATAGGTTTTACACAATGTGTGTGTGTGTGTGTGTGTAGGTGTGTGTGTGTGTGTGTGTGTGTGTGTTTTGGTATGTTTGTGCAGGTCTTGAAATCCTCTCAAGCGGTTGTTGTCGTTCATGTACGTTTTTCTTTCTTTCAGCATAGGACTCATTGATTTGCATTATGTTGAATTTTTCAGAGAAAATTCAAAGTAGGCTTGCTGAAACCTTTAATGCATCGCTTTCTAAACAAACTGATCTTTCTTGTCTCCCTCAGCGAAGCTCATTGTAGAGACCGACACGTTTGGAAGTCGAGTTCGCATCAAGGGAGCCGAGACGGGCCTCTACATCTGCATGAACAAAAAGGGGAAGCTCATTGGCAAGGTGAGGACAAGAGGCTGGCCACCCAGCTGAAGCACGGAGAACAAGCCGACGGCTCGCTGCGGCTCTGAAACCTCTGAATGTTTAGATGAGAGTCGATATCGAACTGTTTGGACTAGAGAAATGAAAAAGGTTAGGGTTGCCTTGGGCAGGATAACCTGAATGAACAGGGTTAACGTGCCACGATGGTGAACTGCTTAAGATCCAAGGGACAAGTAACAGGTATACAGTTAAATGATGGCCTGCAGAAGGTAGTGTGCTTTACTTTAATTGACCCCCTCCTTTGTTCTTGTTGTAGTAGGGGTCACTCCTTTTTTATTGGTGTCAACTACTCCCCTGGCCTTCAGGGTTCCCCTTCAATTAGAGGAAACATGACAGGCCTTTGAGGGGCACTATAAATAAAATGTATTATTTTTATAATTCGAATAATTTTTAGTCCAAAAGTCGAAACACTGAACACAGTATACCTTTATGTCAAAATATTCACCTGGCGGATCCCTAATGAAAGCACCGAGAGGCAAACGTGGGACAGATTCAGATTGCAGTTCAAGCATTCGAGTGTCCATATTGGAGTTTAGTTTGGGATCGGCACACGATGCTCTGTTGGTGTGTGTCAGAAGCTGAGGTTTATGCCAGCACCTTACTCTCACTGCGACGGGCTAATAAACAGATTCCCCCACCTTTTCCCACTCACCCTCCACCCACCCAGCACCCTGCCTCAAACACCATCTGCCCCGAGTCACAGTCACAGTAGACTCTGGACTTGGTGTGTGTGTGTGTGTGCGTGTGCCTGTGTGTGTGCATGCACGCATGAGCAAAAGACACAAAGAATGAACATGCAGTTTGGGACGGATGTATGTTTGTGGGTTCATCTTGGCTATTTTTAAAGCACCCTTTGCCCATAAAGGTGGGTGGTTGTTACAGTAGGCCAGAGCGGAGCAGATTTACATCACCTTACTGTATGTTTTAGTTGTACATGACGGCTCATGTCAGTGACTGAAGATGCCACATCATTCAAACTTTAACCAGGGTTTCCCTCAGTGTATTATAAGCCTGGCGGGCCACCAGGCTAAGCATTGCTTATTTATTTACGTTATTTTTTTTTTTTAATCTTTGCATTTTTTAAGATGTTGTAGTTGGTGTTCTGGTGTTAATCTTCCAATCTTTGAATAACATAATTATCAAGTGATATTTTCAAATTTCCTGTCAATTTTAAACATTTTTTAACTCAAAAACACAACGGGCTGCTGGATGAATGATTGCCCTGGCGCCCAACCACCGGGTTTAGCAAGTTTTCTGGGGGACACCTGCTTTAACCATCTCTGAACTGTTCTGTTGGTCTGGAGTGTATTCAAAATCAGCATCAGAGCATGGCTGTGATATGTTGGATTTTATCAGTGGTGGCAAGATTTACCCACAAACACAACAGTAGATAAAACTGGGAGTAAACCTGACATTTCATGTTAATAAAGGCCTTTTGGGAGGAGAACCTGCATCTACCTTAAAAGCTTTGTAGAGGTACACTTAAGGCGGGTAAAGAGTTGTTGCTTGCTGACAGTACCCATCACTCTGATCTGTAATGACTGTAGCATCTGCTCCCTGTGTGTGTTTTCATGTGCATGTGAGTTAGCATGTCCAGGTGTCGCCTTTATATACCTGTTGTTTCCATCTGCAAATCTTAGTCAAGGATTTTGTAAATGACTTTCCTGCAGGAAAACGGACAGGGCTGCAACTGCATCTTCACCGAGATTGTCTTGGAAAACAACTACACAGCCCTGAGGAACGCCCGGTACGATGGCTGGTACATGGCCTTCACTCGCCACGGACAGCCACGCAGGGGCTCTAGGACACGCCAGCACCAGCGTGAGGTGCATTTCATGAAGAGGTTGCCGAAGGGGCAGCAGCCCATCCATCCAGGTCAACATCGGCCTTTTGACTTCATCCACTACCCTTTCAGTCAAAGGACTAAACGCACGCGGTACTCTTTACAGCGCTGAGGTGGAATAGAAAGGCCCGGAAACAAAAAAGGGAGGACAACAGAACTTAAATATTGACTCAAGTACCAAAACATTATGAGTCCCTCTCCAAAATGAACCTTTAGATATTTTTTCATACTGTATCCTAACTCGTAGCTTATTTTCAAATGTTCTCAAGTGAACAAAGGAAGTTCATGGACATAAAAGAATAAGAAAACATACATATAAAAATCTATTTTTGTACTCCAGACTTTTTTCTTTAGCGCTGAGAATTTCTTTTCCTCGACCCCGTCATTTGTCTTTTTTTCAGCATCTTTGTAGAGTGTGTCGTTTTGATTTGTTGCGTATCATTTTAACTAGAAGAGACGTTTTTGTTTTTTGGACATTCGCCTGCCGCTCAAGGAGACTTGAAGGACCCTGAGTGGCCGCACTGCCAGGAAACGCTGAGTTTACGGACACACTGTGAGACACGGCACTGCAGAGCGCAGGCAGCAACAGCACAGGGGAGGGGGGACACTTTGGTGTTTAGGCTGTGTGCCAGACGCTTCATCTTTACTGGATTCGTTTAAGCAAACGGAGCGCTCATAGCATATTATGGGACGATGTGGCAGCTATAATTTATATTAACAGGTTTCCTGATCTGATTGTAGTGACTCATGTACAAAATGTGTTTCACCCCATTTTGCCCCCTCACCTTATGGGTTCTTGTTTCACTCTTTATGTCTGTTTTTATACATATATAAATATATTTTTATTTGAGGATGTGCATAATAATTTTAAAGATGGAATATTTATTTAAGAGGTGTAATAAATGTACATTAGGACACTGACATTAAACTCTTGTTTGATACATGCTTGCTTGGGACTCGTATGTGAAAATCTTCACAAATCAGCGGCTGGCCCACGTTTCTGTCCTTCGAGCACAACCTCAATGAAAGTATTTAAAAGAAAAAAATCAACTTTATCCTCGGTCTGAGCAGTGTGCCGCAACAATGAAATGTGACAAGACAGCAGGACGAAATTGTCTTCATCCTCTTCACATGGTTGAAAGGTTGTCTGGACATGAACATCATGGCTGTAGAAGGAAGGCAATAATAAGAAGAATGTTTTCTTTTTGCTTGTTACTCCATCGACAATTTATTGCTATTCTTATAAATATCAATAATTACCTAAAGTAAACATTGATGTAGTTTTTGTTGCTCAACAAATAGCTTCCTGATTGACCAACCGCTTCGATGTCTTCCAGTCCTCACCACAGACGTAGCACCAAAATACATTAAGGATCTGCTATTATTGTTTGTTAATACAATCACAACAGATCCTTAACTCGGGTCTAATAGTTCAAGTATCCTCTGCATCCCCAGAATCTGAACCAAATATGAAGATTCAGAGTATGTGTTCTACCATTCCCTGACCACTAGCTCATACATGGACTAGTCTGCAGGTGTAAATTAACACTAGAGCTATAACCTGCTATCATCTCTCAGTTTTCAGGTTAATGCATGTTACACTCTGTCCCAACTAGAACTAGACTAATCTGAAACTGACTTTCAGTAAACTACAAAAATGCTGAAACACTTCCTTTACATCAGGACTATAAAGCTAGTTTTTAGATGTGTGTTTGATCAGTAACTACTGGAACATCATCAACTGTAGTCTGTCTTTCAACCACTGCCCTATAATGTTTTGACTTGTTTTTTGTTGTTTGTTTTTTTTGGCATTTTCCTTGTGATCATGTAAAAAAAAAAAAAAAACACTCTTCATTGCCTTATCCAGATCAACCATGTGTATGCTTTGTCTTCTCAAACCCACAGTCAGTCATGGCCAGTGGCGAACGAACACTCACACTGAGCTGTTTGTCACTGTGAGTTTCTCAATGTAAAGGGGAGTTTCCCTTTCTGCTCTCACTGCATTGCATGCTCAGTGTGGAGAATTGCTCCGAAGTCAATGACACACTGCAGGTGGCTGTCCACTGTTGCTACACGCTTGTGCAGGAGGTGCAAATGATGCAAGTCAATGACTCCTTGTAATCCGCTGGGTTTCCTCAGTTTGGTCCTCAGGAGTTCAGTGGCCTCTATTGTTCATTACTGGAAGAAGTTTGGAACCAGCAGGACTCTTCCTAGGGCTAGCCAGCTGTCTAAGTTAAACGATCAGGGCAGAGATCAGGGCAGAAGCGCCTAGAGGAGAGGGTGTCGGGAAAACCCAACAATCTATCCTAATACTGTCAGAGATCCAGCATGAGGAGACAAAGATCAACATCTTTAGTGTGAATGCCAGGGGTTATGGCTCATTACCAGGCCAACACCATTCCCTACAGCGAAGCATGGTGGTGGCAGCATCATGCTATCCAGGTGTTTTGTACCAGCAAGAACTGGAAGACTAGTCAAAATAGTGAAAAATATGAATGGAGCAGTTTACAGAGACATCCTCGATTAAAGTGCTTAGCTTTAGACTTGGGCGATAGCTAATTTTGTAGCAGGACTACAATCCAAAGCACATAGCCTTGCTCTAAAAGGAGTGACTTTAGAACGGTTCTGTGAATGTCCTGAAGTGGCCTAGCTGAAGTTCAGACTTGAATGTGATTCAGCATCTGAACATGGCGGTGCATGGTCCTCTCCCATCCAACCTGATTGAGCTCGAGGAGAACTGCAAAAGCCAGAATGGGTGAAACTACCTAAACATAGGTGAGCTGAGCTTGTGACATCATGGCCAAAAAGACTGGAGGCTGCAACGTCTGCCAAAGGTGGATGAACAGATGATTGTACAAAGGCTGTGAATACTTGAGCAAATGTGATTTCTTGGTTTTCTAATTTTAATAAGATTGTAAAAAAAAAATTCTCAAAAGCTGTTTTCGACATGCATCACCTTCATGCATTTTTGTCGTTTCCATCATCTGCATCTGTTACTTTGGAAATAGAAAACTGGGTGCAGATGAATTTAGTTTGTGTTTTCTTGACTACACATTGAGTCATAAATATAAATTTAGGTTGAAGAACATACATATCTTTACCAAAAGCTTTTAATATTTGACGCTGAACATTTTAGAACGGCTTTCAACTTGACGTCACTAAATTCCTTAGCCAGGAACTTAGTCATGGAACAACCCAGGGACATGTAAGCTTGTCGTGACATGAAAACTGCTGGAAGACCATTGTCTCTGTCCAAAGTAGACTGAGTTTTACATCACAATGTACTGGAATAATAAAAGCAAGGCCCTGCTTCCAAGTTGGCGCATTCCTTCTTCTTGCTGAATGTGCACTTACAGCCGTAAATGGACTGAATGTATGTGGTGCCTGGACTGACCACTCACAGCGCTTCACAGTAGAGCCACATTCACCCATTCAGGCTCACGAACACGCACACACACCATTACACAGATTAGTGGGCAACTTGGGGATAAAGCCGCAGTATATAGCTTTTATAAAAATATGTTTTTTATGAATTTGTTGAAATCATTACTATATCGTGGCAGTATAATATAGACAATCTGTGAAAAAAAATTGAGCTCCTCTGGTTTCCCCCTATGGTTATTTGCACAAATGCAATACTCCATCAGAATCAACTACTCAGAGCCAGCAGGAGGGTCTTATGGCGCATCAATCACCCTGGTGTACACACTGCTCACATCCTCCACCTTTCTATCCTGATTCACCACGACGTAGCCTGCCACAAGAGCTCAGGAAAGTTAAAGTTTTCCTAGAATGGTACGATGTTTCTTCGCCACTTTCACATGAGCGAGACTGACAATGTCCAAGACGTTCCTCCTGGTTTATGATTGGTTGTTTTTGACCAGGAGCTGTGCATTTCTTCAGATAGCAATAGTAGCACTGGGAGGAGGTAGAGGAGCTTGATTTTTTTTTATGAATTATCTGTCTCATACTGTACTTTCATCACACGGCGACAGTTTTAGCAAACACGTACAAAGCATACTTTTGTAAAAAATTACGTGCAGCGGCTGTATTAACATGTGACAAGAGGAAGCTGGAATCAAACATGCAACCTTCAGATTTCAAGGCTACAATTAAAGCCTCAGACGCTTCAGAGCAGATGTGGCGAACCAGTTCAGCATTAAGAGCCAAATTAAGCTCATCATCACCATAAAGAACCACACAGCAATTTCAAACATTAGCTTTATACCACATTGCTTAGTGGAAATGTTTTTAGTCCCTAAAGCTTTAGTGGGACACCTGGCCTTATTTTTTTTTTCACAAGTGTCTTTAGATTTGGTTTGTACTCTGTTATAGCTATTCAAAGCAACTCTTTCACAGTAAAAATGATTAGACTTGTTTAAGTGTAGTAAAAAGTCATTCACAGACACACAGAAAACTTTTGAGCTCTGTGGAAAGTGTCTCATGCAGGACATTTTTGAAACAATTTACTCGGATGGCTCAGTTTTGTATCTATTTGAGGGCATTGTGGCGATCTCTACCGCTTGCATATTTTACACTTCAAACATTATCTTGATGTAACACCCCAAGATCATCACTGGGCCCCTCTTAGCCCTCTTTAAAAACTTCCTGGATTCACCTCTGCTCTATAGTCTTAAGGAGGTTTTTAATATAAACATTGACATTCAAGCATTAATACATGTAAATATGTTTGATCAAGACCGCTTGCTGGAGATTGAACCCCAGTGTCTCACCTGACAGGTGGAGGAAATCCTCATATTTATCCCAGAACTAATAAATTTTCACTTATCCCGCTTTCTATAACGGGGTGCATGTCGCTACCTACAGCCCCAAAGTATTTATGCTCACTTCACTGCTTTGTTTTATTTATTTATTGCTGGATTGTTCTGTTGCCCTAGCCTTAGTTACATGTCTTTTCATTTATTATTAAAGCTTCTTACAGGATTCACCTGGTGATGTTTTGTCTGCATGGATCCATCTCACCCTCACAACATGACAAATTTCAGATATAATATGTAATCTGAAATCTACAGTGCAACACAGGAATGCTGAAGTTGCATTGCCGATCCCTTTGAGAGGCAAATTTAAGTCAAGGAGCTGAACATAGTTAAATATCTTCTGTGTTTGATTTTAATTTTTTTTATTTTTTTACAGGTGAAAAAAGTTGATTTGAGTTGAACGTTTTTGCTCATTTAATCTTACAATTTTGCTGTGTTTTTTGTGTTTGTTTTTAAGTGTATTTATAACAATACAACTTTACTTTCTAGGGAAGAGTGAAGTAAACCTGTCAACTATCACAGGCCTTCCCAGCTAAAAGCTCTAAATCAAACAGTCTTGACAACACTTGACATTAATCCACTTAAGTCCTTCCACATTGGATTAACTAGGGGATTTTCCACTGAGACCAGATCCATGTCAGTGTTTTGGGAATTTAACGACTGCCGACATGTAAGGGAAAATACAGAAACAATAACCAGGTTGATAGAGTCTGAAATAAAAGGCAGAGTTTTGGATGAAGCGCACGTTTAAAGGCGTGGGTTCGGAAACCAGATTTGCAGACAGCTTGAGAGTAAAATCAGGTGGCCCTAAATAGGGCCACTGTAGCCATAACGGCCCCCACAGTGTCAGTAAGTGTAAGTAAAGTCAGCCTCAGAGAAGAACTGAGTTGTGGGAAAAATCACACCTTCTGTGTCGCCAATGCTGCCATGCAAATGTGGAGCAATTCTGGTGCTGAAAACTGGGTGTAAACTAGCTTTCATCCATTTTATTGATCCCCAACCGTCGTACTTAACCCCAAATAAACAAACAGAGCTACCTTCTTCATTTGCGTACGGAGCAATTTAACCCCCCACCTTCGACCTCCCCTGCGGAGGCTGCAGAATAGCAGCGGTGACCAGAGAACGCGACCCTGGCTCCCTAAACCGGCCCTGAATGCCTCACACTGACACAGAAGCCGCCCTCATCAAAAAAGCACTTCTTCCAGCTTTCGGCAACTCGTGGTTCACTGTGAAGCACTCAGAAACGTGAGGGTGTGAACGGGGAACCATTGTTTGGTCCTTATTAAAGACTTAGGATTCTCTGATTGTGATATTTCTGGTCATTTATTCTTTGCTGTTTTCTGTTCAACGTGTTTTTATTGGTTTTCAGCATGAAAGAGGAGCAAGAAATCCAAACGAACGCTGCTCAGCTCACATTTCTGTGGCAAATATGACAACAGAAAACCCCATCAGCTCAGAGGCCATCAGTTATTTGCCCTTTGTGATTTCAGTTTGCGATATAAAGGGGAATTATAAATATAATTTATTATTAATATTATTATTATTTATGTTGAAAGAAATTAAATTAGTTCTGATGAATACAAATGAAAGGAAATGTTTTCAACTAAGTTTTAAAATCAGTTTCATTTCTATTTTAACTTAGCACATTAAATGTGTTTTTACCTGTGCAAAATGATGAATGAATCATAACCTGTATCTTCACTGCATCAAGGCAAAACAACTTTGTAGTCATAAATAAACCATTAATGGATGATATTAAATTCACTTAGTTTATTTTTTTTAAAAATGAGAAACAAAGTTTTTATAAATACTAAATTCAACATTTATATGTGTGATTTACGACTACATAAAAAGGGGGGAGGTCAGAGAAAGTTTAAAATACAGCTACAAAAGTAAAAACATAGCTTTTTATATCTTTAATCAAATTCATTTAAAACATTGTGACAATCAGTCATTACTCCAAAGCTGGTCCTTCCTGTAGAAAGTGCTTCCAATTTTGATCAGTATTGATTCTCATCTGGGTTTATTTTAATTCTCCCGGTATGGAGCCTTTGAACAGAAACGGATTTGACACGATTGCCAAAGTTTAAAATGAGAATCCAAGATGACACCAGGAACCAAAAATGACTGAAGACATGTGGGTTTCATTTAATGTACAACATGGATGAAGACGCAAACATCAGCGCTAATTGGTGCTAACTAGACTGTCATGGAAGTGAAGAGTTTCCAAACTGTAATGACTGAGATGTTTAATTTGAAAAAAATCCTGCCTTACAGCAAATATTAACCATGTGTATCTTTGCTTTTAATTAGATGATCAACTGAATGTCGGAATAAACAATTTAACGCACTATTTCAAATAAAATTTACTTTTAATTCTGAGAGTGCCGTTTTTTTTTTTTCCTTTGGTCTTTCCTACCTTCATTTTGTCTCTAATCCAGAAAAAAACACACACCACAAAAATGTACTTCTCTGTTGTTTTAACATGCGACAAGAAAGCAATTGCTTTACAAAGAAATACGCCTCTGAGGATAAATCACGTACACTGGTTACAGGTCAGAAAAGACGGACGGATCAGCTATCAGAAATGACAAGAAGAGCTCATTAAATCGAAGAAACAATTCAGCAGAGTTAACAAAAGCCAGCGGTCAAAGCGGGGCTGGATAATTGAAATGCAAACAGCTGATCAAAGCCAAGCTTCTCTGCCACAATTTCATTGTTTATGTACAAGCCTTATGTGGGACCTGTTGACTTTTCCAATTGGAGCTGTAAACTTTTGTTTGTCCATGCATTTCCAAGACTGACTGTCAGTCTGATCCAAACAATTACCAGCTAAATGTGTTTGCCAGTTCAAGCAAGGACCCCCGCCCCACCCACTCCCTTTCTGCTGCCCTAAAAAGATCAAAAGGACACCCCCCAACACACACACACACACACACACACACACACACACACACACCCACGCATGCACGCACACAGGCCCCATTTCAACACCCCCTCTACCGCCACCACCACCCCTCACTCTTCATATCCCTCCTCCTCCCAACCTCTTCATTTCTTTTAGTCATAACAGTTCAACTGGAAAGCCAGCCATAAGTGATTTTCTTCGACGGCCCAGCGTTTGGAACATGCACCGGGCTTCGAACCAGGGGAGATATCTTTTATTTGAAGCGAGAGAGAATGGAAGAAAGACAATCTGCATATTCTAACCATGAAAAGTCATGCTCAGCCGATCAAAGAGCTGCAGCGACGCTGCTTGTAGCTGAAGGCTCGAGGACCCTCGTGATGTGAATGAGCACAAATTGCTGCTACTGATGCTAAACGGTTAAGAGCCTAGCAAAATGTCATAAGGTCAATCAACTTTTGGTAGTCATTTGACCGTGACACAACCTTGGAAGTTTTAGTGGATAAACAGGCTGTGTGACCCAGTGTTTGACACATGGAGGAAACACTCAGGGAGGATTCTCTGGGTGTTTGCAATCTAAATAATACAATAACTTTAACAGCTTAATAGATTTCTGAATTCATTTACGAGTAAGAGAAAAAAAAATCTACAAATTAATAAGGCTTTTCTACAACTGCATTTTAACACTTTTGTGCATGAATTATGATCCTTTATGTCAGGATTTGTTTTTTCATTTTTTAAACTTTCTTAAGACATAAAAAAGGAGGGAAAACAAATTTTGTAAAAAAAAAAAAAAAAAAGAAAACAAAAGAAAAGCTATAGGTAATCAGTTGTATTTTTCTCCAAATACAAAGTTGTTGTTTGGAAAATACATCAGTAGTATTAGTCTTTAGGGGTTACTTATAAACCTATATAAAAAAATATTGTAAGAAAAAAAATGTAGTGATTTGAAGTCATAGTAATTTGAAGTCGCAATATATATATATAAATGTATATCCCAGAACAACCTGGCATAGGAACTGATCTTAAAAAAAGAATGAGCAGAACAAAATGAATTTCTATGCAAAAGAAAAAAAAATCTTAATGTTAAATATCTGCAAAAGCATAAATCTGCTACTACAATATTTCATGAGCAGCATCATATTATTAAAATAAACTGAGCTGTATCCATTTGGACTGTGTGGTAAGTTGGGTCTTGAAGCATGATCTGTGTTTGGACTTTTAGTTTCATTTGGGTTTATAGTTTTGAACATTTGTTTATTATTTAATGTGGTTTTAGTTTATTCCTATGTGTTAGGTCTCTGAGTTTCCTAACATTAGCGTCCCTTTCCTGTTTGTCAGCTGTAGGTTTTCCCTTTAAAGCTCTATGTTCTCCCTTCCTCAGCTCTTACCTGTGTTGTTTTGTCTCCCCCATTTTTACCTGGCACTCTGCTTCCCTTCCCACCTGTTTTTCATCTCTACAGCGAATGGATGATCCAGGTGAGACTGGGAATTGTCTACCTGATTGAATTTGCGCCAATGGGCTTAATTTCAAAAAACTCTCCTTCCTGACTTTACTAAATCTGTATTTAAAAGCTAAATACCAAACATCGCTGACACGACACATAGCAACGACACATCTACACATATGACTTCTACTTATTTTTGACACAAATGGAACCCCATAGAACCTTCACTAGACACCGCTGCTCAGGGCTCAGTGTAATCTTGGACCGGTGTTCATGTTGAAAGGCTTTATCTTCATGGATCCCAGTTTGTACGGCTCTCTGAAGGTGAGCGAAACTAACCATGTGCGTCATGACGTCACGCCGCCGCTATAGCTACATCTTCCTGTTTACCCGGACGTTCTGCTGTGTGGATCATGGCCGGTGTTTTGCTCGGTGTCTCGCTGCAATGCTGTTCACCCAGCTCCCCGAGGACGTGCTCTACCACATCTTGTTTCATTTGGACCGCACATCTCTTTGTCGTCTTTCTCAAGTTTGTAAAAGCATGAATCGCTTTGTAAACCGGGACGCTGTGTGGAGGAGGATTGCAAAAGGCTGTTTAAACAGCGGGATAATCTGGAACGGGACGGACATGTAAGGAGACAGCTGAGAAAAACAGCTGCTTTTATTTTCTTTCGGTTGCCGGGGTTACATTCACTGCCGCGCAGTCATTCTTGTTCTTCGTAGACACAGCTTTAACTGGACCAGTGAGGCTATTCCTCCGTTCTGTACAGAACCGCGAGAGTACAGAAACAACACGGGTGAAGCTAATGAGAAGTAACTGCAGACATAGGACACATGTCAGCTGTCAACACGACACGTGGGGCTTCTTGTCTGCAGATGCTGACAACAGAAGTAGAACCTTACAATACACACACACACACAATTCAAGTGTGTGAATCTACCAACATGTGATGCTAGGACCCCTGATCAATATTTTGGAGACTCTCGGTGACCCTTGTTTGATCTTTTTTTATTATTATTATTATTATTTTTATCACAGCTTTGTCATTCAGTTGCAGAGAAGACTTCTTTAATTGTAAAACCCCCAGAGAAATGAAATGGGTTTAATTTTCTGGTTAAGTTGAGGGAAACGGGCCATAACCCTAACTTTCACGGTCCACTAAGCACTACTACCACGTCCCACCAAATCAACGGGCCAATTCTGCCATCCATTCCCCAGTTTTCATTCCCTCCTCTATCCAGCTCTCCTCTGTAAACAAGCAGTAAATAGTAAATATCAGTCCCATCAACTTAAACGATGCCATAATTGTCTTTATCAATTATGCAGATGAATTATCATAAAATGCTGAATAACTTTGAATTCAATTGTGTACTACTGTTATTATTGCTATCATGTTCTATTACACTCTTTCCTTTTTATTTTGGTTCTTGTTTGGGGCAATTAAATAAATTTAAAAATTATATTCCTTGATCAAACTAAAAGTAACTAAGTGACCTCTTGCTTGCGGATAATATTCAGATTCCATGTTTCCTTACAGCAGACTAGGATATAGAAAATGACTTTGATTGCACAATATATCAGTACTAACATCGGTATCGGCCGATATTAGTCATATGTAAACCATATTGTATCGGTCAAATAAGTAAAACTAGATTGATACCAACAACCAGTATTTATTTTCATTTGTTACTATCTGTTTCTTTTAAAATTTTAAAGATGTTGAAAAGGTAGAGAAATATTTATATCATTTATATAATATCGAGAAATATTGGTTATCGACCACAGCAGCATTATTAATATCAGATGTTGATATCAACCCCAATTTCAAATATCGGTACGTTCCTAAAGATGACTTTCATCAGTTATCAATGTGGGTATAAAAAAAATCCTGCTGGTGGTTATAAATTGATGCTTGATCTGTATAAAACATCCCACCACTGTAGTTCTGTATGAAACATACATACATTAAAAAAAAAAAGGCCAGCAGTCAAAAAGGCCACTTTCAGCAATAGATGGCTCTAGGTTACTCTGTTGTAGTGCGTTTGAGGAGACCCATGACAGGTTCTTTGTGTCCCCGCCTATGCTAAAAGTGTCCCACTCAAACACACCAATAGAGTTCTGACCCATTTGTGCCTTTCTGAAACATTTAGCACTCAACTGGACGGTGGTTTTTAAATTATTTTGGACTGACATCATACTCTTTCCCAGGTGATGAGCAGCAATAATTCTTGAAGGCCGTTACTGATATCTTTCCCCTCTGTCATTGTTTAGGCACAAAGATGTTTTTCCAAACTCATGAGGCAGTGAGGCATTTTGTATTGCATTGTAAGAGAATTCATACTTTTGACACATCAGTGTCAAAACCTTCTAGTAAGATTTTGTTTGATCAATACAGAGCGCAAAGGAAAATGAAACATAGTTTTAAAACATTATACAAATAAAACTGCAAAAAACATTTCATCCGGTCAATATTTTGTGGATTCTTTTGCTGTCTCGTCCAGTTCAGAATATCTAGAAACGCAGGAGCGTCGGAACCAGAGACCTTAAAAGGCTCAGCAGCTTGATAAAGAAGGTTCTGGTTCTGTTCTGGGGACGACTGTGGAACCTGTAGAGATGATGATGCAAAGAAGGATTCTTCTTAAAATCAAGAAAGTTATGAACAAACCTGACTACTATTCATTCTCTTTCCATGTGCAGATGATGGATTGAGCAGAGCTCTGTGAGATGTTTAAAGCTTGAAAAGATTTTTATTTTTCTAAAACCTAAACCAGCTTTAAGCTTCTCCACAAGGTTTTTCCTGACCTGTCGGCTGTGGCCTACATGATGCTGCTTGCTTTCTAATGTTTTCTAAGGAACGTCTGAGGCCAGAAACAGCATAGGTGCAGTTAGACTCTGATTCTATTATACACAGATTCATCGCTAGGTAATTTCAGAGAGCATTTTGTACTGATGAATATTATTTAGGGTTGTAAGAGTAAAAGGGGTTGAATACAAATGCATGCCACACATTTCCAATTTTTATTTGTAAAAAAAATATATGCATTGTAAAATAAAACAAAGCAAAACACAGTTTAAAGTTGGATCCAATGTGACAATATGTGAAAACGTAATATGGCGATGAATGCTTTTGCAGTAAGCTGTATATTTTACAAATACAAAAACATAACCATGCAATACAACCATTTGGCGCTACATCTTTCAACCTTTTAGAAAAATGAATTGATGTTCAGTTGTTTCGGTCTTTGCAGATATCCTAACATCCCTCTGAAGGAACGAGTGAAAACAGCTCAGAACTGGTATCATGGATTTTGTAAAAATTGGACTCTTCTCAAATGGAAGACAAAGTACGTCAATCATTTGCTTTTACTCGGCAAAGCTTGCTATATTTTTCTTCGCAACACAAAGACACTTAGTTTCATTGTATTTCCCTGTAATGTACCTGATGGGAGAGTAATTGTATTTTTCCACATATAAAATCTTGTAGAATCCTCCCTTTTGCAGGTGCTTCCTGTGAATAGCTTCCTCTCTGGAAAAAAAAAGCTAGCTAAAAGTATTTTTCTCCTTTTATTTTCCACATAAATTATTCTTTTTACCTTTTCCTATCTTGCTATTAGACTGTTGCCATGGTTGCAGTTGGACGGCGATGTGCTGTACTTGTCTCAGGCTGCTAAAATCGGAGCCTACTCTCTGAACCATGACTCCAGGAGGCTCCAGCGAATACCACTGGAAAATTATTCGGGGCACAAGGGCGATGTCTGTCGCTTTGTCCTCACAGACTCTCACCTGATCAGTGCAGGAAGGTAATTCTTTCTCTACATGGCCTCTTTAAAGTCATGTTTTGTTGTTTTTTTTTTTTTGACAAAGTCCTCTTGACATGGTCATTATGTAACTGGTTTTATCTGAACTACTACATATTATTCTTAGACGTTTTCTTCTGTAATGTTGGCTTTACAGTTTCCCAGCTGGACAGCACCATGGCTTATGGGTTGTGTGTAAGAGAGGCCATCCATGACAAACCTTTTTAAATTTATCATACAACTATTGTGCAACGTAAGCTGAATAGTTCATTTTAGAGAGCACGTATCAATATGTGGCTGCATTTAGTAACTTAAATATTAGTTTGTTGTGAGTAATATAAACTACTTATTGGTTTATAATATAAACCAATAAGTAGTTTTGATTGAGTAGTTAACTGTTTTCCATAATTTTTTGTATTTTGTTGCGTACAAAAAGCAATGCCCAGAAATGATGTTTTTTTTTTTTTGAAGTTCTAAACATTCGGCGTCTGCCTTGGTCTCAGAAGGTCTGGTATTGGTCTTGTAATCATTAACCAACATACACCTTCACAAGTTTCAATTTGTTGTGATCCTTCTCCTTCAAATATTTGAATACATATTCTTTAGTGAAAGAGAAACTGCATACTTTGTATAGCCACCAATAAGCTCTTGGCGTCCTTCTGCCAAGATATACAGCCATTAATGGTTTAAACTTTAAACCACTGGTGTTCTGGATGTTATTTTAAGCATAGTCAAACACATGTTAAAATGTTATAATCTTCAAACTTCTAAATGGTCACAGCAGCAGGTTAGACTATCTCATGCTCTATTGTCTTCTTCTGACCCACTGCACTTGCCTCACTGTCAGAGCAACCTGTTGATGGTTCATATTAGGCAGATGATCTTCTGTCATAAGTGCAGTGTGAAACTGAACCAAACCAAATGAAGGTGAGACATTTGTTGTATTACACAGAATTCCCCTGGATTATCCTTATGCAGAAGAACTCTTAGGGGATTTTTGTTTTTTTTTTGCTTGTTTTTTATGGCAAAACAAATGCTGTAAAATATGTTTTAAAGGTTTATTTACAAATGATTACTTGAATCGTAAAGCTAAAATAAGTTTTGATATTTACTGCACTTGTCTACACTGACAAGTGAGCGTGTTCCAACAAGTGAGAAAGCTTTTGTCACAGTAAACACAAAGTATTTGTGGTGAAATTCTTTAATGTGTAAAAAAATAAAAATAAAAAAAAAAAAAGATTTCTGACTGCAGCTATTTGCAGTACTACAGGCTTAAACCATTTGGATCAGATTCAGTCCAGATTCAGTCCTGGAAAACTGGTATCTTGCAACCTTATGCATCCCTTCGTTAGCACATCTGAATCAAACGGATGGCTCATTTCCAGGCCTCTGCAGAGCTTGATGACTGGTGATGAAGAAATTCAGCCATTTGATAAAGATGTGTTGGAGCAGGGATGCATTTAAAACTGCAGGATGGTGGCTCTTGCAGACTTGACTTGGCCATCCCAGTTTTAATTTTAGACCCATCTATTATAAGCAGTGAAATGCCTAAAGAGCTATTTTGTCTTGTTTTGTCAGTGACGGACGGATCTTGGTCCACAGCAGAAGACGTAACTTGTCACTGGGGCTTATGGGTCATAGCCAGGAAGTGAACTGCCTGGACTCTAAAAACGGACTCATCATCAGTGGATCAAGAGACCGAACAGCTCGAGTAAGAACGTCTATCAATTAGTTGTTGATAATGATAAATTAAATACTGACTTATTGTCTCCTAAGTAAAGAATTTTGATAAATTTCAGTTTTTTTTATTTATTTATCTCTTTTTAAGCTCTGGTATAACACAGAGTAAGGATAATATTTTTTGTTACATCTTTTAAATCTGTAAACCACAAATTCTGCGTTTCCTTCTTTCTACCATCTTATTTAAGTTAGAGTTTCCATGGCGGAACGCAAAGACGCAGCAGCTCGGAGTTCCTCTCATTGTCACTGATTTTTAAGGCTCTATTTTTTTATTAATATGGCTAGGATCATGTACAACCGATCAGATCTTTTCCAAAATGGATTACGGAGCGAATGGTGCGTAATCGAGGATTTTATACAGATGCACAACATACCGCCGGACATAGCCCACACACAGGGCTTCTCATGGACATTCATGCGCCCGAGGCTCTCTGAAGAGAGGCATCAGAGAGGCCAAGACGAACTACACCTGACCTGAGTCTCCCCTATAACACCTGCTGCTGGATCATGGTCTTCCTGATCCAGAGGGTGAGAGTAGGATCCCACCTGTCCTCAGCACTGAGCACCAGGACCGGCTGTCCACAAGACTGTGTGCTAAAGCCCCTCTACATTGTAGCCCCACCCACCCAAACAATACCATCATAAAGTTTGCCCTACGGTGGTGGGGCTCATCTCTAGAGGAGATGAGGCCACATACAGAGTTCAAGTGGGACGACTGTCTATCTGGTTCACCACCAACAACCTCCGCTTGAACATCTCCAAGTCCAAGGAACTGATTGTTGACTTTAGGAGAAGTAAACCAGACATTCAACCCAGCATTATAAATGGGGAGAGGGTGGAGATGGTGCTAAATTTCAAGTTTGCTTGAGAGAAGACCTGACCTGGAACGCTAACTCCACTTCAGTCCTGAAGGAGGCACAACAGAGACTGTCCTTCCTGAGGATTCTCAGGAGGAACAATCTAAGACCTGAGCTCTTGGTGGCCCTCTGTTGCTGCCCTGTGGAGTCGGTGTTGAGGATCTCGCTGTGGTTCTGAAGCTGCACAGCGGCAGAGAGGAAGCAGCTCCAGAGATTCTGCCCAGATATTGATTGGCTGCCCTCTTCCATTTCTTCCATTTCTGGAGGATATCTACAGGACCTGCTGCCTCCGGAGAGCCAGTAGCATCATCAAGGACCGCTCACAGCCCGGCCACCACCAGTTCAAACTCCTGCCCTCAGGGAGGTGTTTCAGGGCAATAAAGTCAAGGACAAAAGGACTACAAAACAGTTTATACCCAAGAGCTCTTGTTGCCATGAACACAACTAATCCATCTAAAACTTGATATTTATTTACTTATTTTAACATCCCAGGTGTTCTGTGTTTTGAGAGTTGCATTTTTTTTTACATTTCGTTGTGCTTTATATGTGCACAATGGCATTGAAATTAATTCTGATTCTGACCTAAGCATGCGTTAAAAATATTGTTACTGGTGACATTTGTTTCTCTAGATGTGGACTTTGACCTCCAGCTCCCCCTTAGGAACGATTCCCATGTTTGACAGAGTTTGGTCTGTTGCGATTAGTCCCACTCAGAGGTAAGTACTTTCTTAAGATAATTTGCTGAGCTTAGTTTAGAACGTTTTAGAAGCACATAACCTTATGCCTTATAGATCATTTACTAAAGACTAAATTACACGTCCTATAGATGTACCCTAGGTGCTTTACCCTTTTACAACTTTTATGAATCAAATATAAGCAACATAATTTGGCTTTTTTACAAAAAAATAAAAAATAAACCCTTTGCAGTGGAAGTAAAAAATTGATTTCTACAAAATAATGCCAAGTAATATTTACCATACAATAGATAACTGCATAAATATTCACTTCCTTTAAAGTGACTAGCCTAATTCAGCAGAGGTCCAGCCAAGTGGTGGTGGAGATCTCTTGAGCATAGTGAGGGATTGTAGTTTAAAGTGAGGCTGTCATTTTGTGTCACTGACCCTCCTGACCACTACCAACACAAGGCCTAAGGACATGACAGAGGTGGATGGACTGGGAACCAAAGTGGCAACCCTCTGCAGGGCAAACACCTACATCACCATCATCACCCTAAATGTGTAAAAAACAACAACATATTTTTCATAAAAGTTATATTCTGCAGCCTTAAAGGAAGTCAGTTCCTTCATACACACTTTCTCATGTTTTGAGTCACCTCACCCCGGCATTTTGTTTTCTTTGATGATCCAATCTTGTGGATTAGTTGACATTAAACAGTGAGTGGATGATCCGCTCGATAATGTAAGGCATAACAACCCATCTGCTGGTCACCCATGTCATCCCACGTCTAATTCCATCCCATGTTCTGTTGTTACACTTGATATCATCTCAAGGTCTAATAAGAATCATTGTTGTGGCATTAAAATGCCAAGGCTGGTACAGAACTGCCACCCCCGTTGAAGTTCGCTGATGCATTGGAAAGTAAACCGAGCCGATCAGTGGCCTTGGTCCATGGCTTTTTTTGTCCACGTTTAGATTACTTGGTGAGAAGTGGGGATCTGCAGGGTACAACAGTAGATTGTTCACCTCTGGTTTTCCCCTCTTTCTTTTTCTTAGTGTTAGTTTTCCTCTAGCGACAGGCGCCGCTATGATGGGTCTCTAGTGCGATAGGTTGAATCTCACAGCGTCATTCCTGGTTCGGCCCATTGCTGCAATACGTCACAGCATCCGTCATATTGAATGTGGAGTATCTGTCAGTAAGCAAATACTGGCAGAAATAAATGGACAGAACATTGTAAAGCGTTGTTGTACACAGTACTTTAAGTCAGTGCCTGTCAGTGACACATTCTGTCACACTAATATATTTGGGAATTAAAGAAAGCACTGAAGACAACGTTTTTAATTTTTTGATATGATTATTTAATTGTTTAAAGAGCACAATGTTTATATTTGTCAGCTGATTCTGATCAGTCATTTTTATATTGACATTGATGAAGACACACACACACGCACACACACACACACACAGGAGTGTATTCATGAACATATTTACACAATTCCATAATTTAATTTGCATTAGATATGAAGGAAGAAAAAACGTAATTTCCTTTTAATTTTTAGATATTTTATTGTGAAGACAATAAACTTTGATAAATCAGTCATTGTCAAACATTGGCTACATACTTTTCTTACTTTTTTTTCGGGAAAAAAATATTTATTATAGTATGATATGTCAACTCTGCTACGGACAGCATAGACAATGTGTGAAAAAATGTCTACTAGACTAAACTATTTATTTCATTACAGAAACTCTCTTAATGCCCGAACACTTCAGATTGAGATGTTTAACTTAAAACTACACAGAGTGAAAGAAAAAAGTGGTCATTGAAATACAGATTTATTTATATTATACTGCCAACACAGGGCACAGGCAGGGTTCAGTCTATTGGTCAAACTGGGAGCAGTCCAGTGACTTCTGAGACGTCCTGGTAGACACAGGCTAAAGCCAAGGGTAACGGAGAAATTATCTAACAGTGCAATAGAAAATTCATCCATGATGCCTTCACATTCTGAAAAAACATACATACATCTCGCAGATGTCTGTTGGGTTTGGTAGGTGTTGGGTTTTCGGCCAGTGCATTTATGATCTGTGGGGTATCAGGGGCTACTGGTTGTGTCACTTCAAACGGGTGTCCTGGGTGTTGTGCTAGGCTGCGATGCTATGGTAACGCCACAACTCTGGTAAGGTATGAAAATGTTATCCACATTTCCGTACCTTGAAGAACCTTAGTAGAGGCGACCACCCTCCTTCTCTGAGGTTTCAGTCAGATTTGCCCATCACTTCTGTGGATGTAGATACTGTATATATACACACACATACAAATTCAAAAAAATTCTTCAAGAGATGCTTTTGATGGTCATTTGTCAAGAACCAATTTGTCGCTGTTGACTGCACATTCCCTTTGTCCTTTACCTGTCAGTCAAGGTTGGTAACCCGGTACAAAGCAGGCATTACCTTTAGGGGACAACACTGCTTTAATATAAATGTAAAGAAAGGGGGCTTGGGTGGCAGAAGGCAGTTAAGAGAGAAGCTACCCTGAAGAGAGGTGAGATCAGCCAAAGGGGTTATCCTTGATTTGTCAAGAATTCCTCAAGCACAACTACAAAGTTGTCGCATGGACTAAAAGGGCCTTTGAAACGTTCCAAAAACAGGACAAGATTGTTGGATAAACCGTCCCCAATTCAGTACTTTCTCACCGCTACCAGGGGGGGAAGACCTTTGACCTCTAGTAAGTATAGGGTGACGCCACTGTAGCCACCCAGACAGCCTTCTCCGACTGCACTCCCACTGCTGCTGTTGCCACCATCCAACCTCACACACTCCAGTTTCACCCCCACTGCTCTGTCCCACTCAACCGCAAGAAAAAGCCCGAAATTCATGTCTTTCTCTTTGGTCTCTCCTGAGCAGTCCCTGTGGCTCAGGAGTCAAGAATTCAATTAGTTAAGAAAAGAGAAGAAAAGAGCGAAGCAGCAACAATACAGCGATAAGGGGGCAGAATGTGTGTTCCCACACGCTAAATACAGGGCGCTTTCCCTGGGGCCCACAGAGCCAGAGGACCTGCACCACAGGAGGTGAGAATAATCACAGCTCCCTCTGAACCCCCTCATTACACACATTCTCACACACACACATGGCTTACATTCCTTGCAAACACAGATAGCTTCATCCAGACATGCATTACACGCAGGCATTCTCCCAAAGAGAGAGAGACACACCTTGCAGATGCCCCACACTTACTACACACATAAACACAGTGGGAGAAACACTTAGCACACATAAGCCTTCGTGCACAATCACAACACAAACACAAACCGAGCACCTTTCATTATATCTCGGCCTCATACAGGTGTTCTCTGGTCTTTGGTTTACCAGGAAGACTGTTTTGGTCTATTTAGCTAGCGAGAAATGAACAGGTGGACAAACAGCTGTAGTGGAGTTTCAACTTGTTCTAAACAACTAGCTTAGCCTGTTATGTAGTTAGAGCTCATCACAGAAACACGAGTCTGCTGGGTTATCAGCAGGGGCGAAAGGAGTTTGAAATTCTTGCTGGGTACTATGACGAAAATCGTCAGTGGCTCGTTGTGCGAACCAAAACAAATAAAAGCATAACTATTTTACTGTACTGTAGAAGAGCTTCACAATGTGGAAGAAATATATATATTTTATATTTTGGCTCTGGCACAGAGGGTGGAAAGTATTACTTACATTTACTCGTATTGCTGTAATTCCAATTTGTCTATGTTGCACCTTTACAAAACCTGAATTTTTACTTTTACTTGAATTTGTTTTGAGTAGAGCTACTCAGTTGCATTTGAAATCATATCCATTAATGAGTAAAGATAAAACATAAGAAAAACCGGCATTGATCTTTCAGCTGGGTTTGTATTAAATGGTGTGGCATCAATTGGAAGACAGAGGAGCAAGAAAAACCCATCAAGTTTAGCTCAGGTTAACTTGTGAGAAAAATAAAACCCTTTGCTGAATTTAATGCATCAGTTTAACTGTAAGTACAAGCATTAGCTGTATGATGCATTGTGAACTTGAATAATATTTTAACCACAAAAGTAAATGTCAGTTTTATCAAGTACTTGTGATTATGACATGTATTGACTAAATTTGAAAACACAAAATCAGGTGATTAGTTTGGAATCGATTATTTAAAACTATTAGATAGGAGGGATAAACTCAGCTGACATAAGATGTTGGAAATGAATGTCCCATTAAAAATACACAATATTTTGTGTTGCTTTTTTATTTATAAATCTGGTCCTTTAGATTAAAAAAAAATTAGAACATTATGTTCTCATTTCCTTTGTGATGAGCAGAACTTTGTTTTGCTCATCACAAAGTAACTAATGTAACATTTTAAAGAGGTACTTGTTACTTTTGATGTTAGTAACTTGTATTTAAGCGCAAATTTAAATAAAAAATAACAGCAGTTTTACTTGAGTAGCCTAATTTTTTTGTACTCTTTCCACCTCTGCTGTCATGTTCAAATATTGATAAACAATTTCATCTTTTAGCATCTTCAGTAAATTTTTATCTTTGGCATCACTGACATTTCTTTTGAAAAAGATTTGTTAATGTTTTCTGTACATTTATCAAAATTTGATTTTGCTTGAATTAAAAATTCACCGTCCTGCAGTGTTTTCCGGGTTATTATTTTAATGTCTATGAATGATAAGCAATTTATTGTTTGTCCTGTCCCAGTGCAATGCTTACAGCAACAGATCGAAAACGATGAGAAAACAAGCTGCCCTTGATAAACCCCTGAATTCACAGGGGCGGCTTAGAAGAATCTGCCAGTTTGACGGCCGAAACTATGAGGCCGATGTCGACTTTACCTCTGGTAAGTAGAAGTAGCTAGTAAACATGTTAGCTGAAGCTAGCCCAATCAGCAACTGCATGTCATTGTGCAGTTCAGGTATTTGCAGTAACATTTCATAGTAACATTTTTAATGAGTGGAAGTATATCGGACAAACATTAAATAAATATGTGAATATAAAAATGACATGCTTGTGTCAAAGTGTGTCGTCATTCCAATAATTAACAAAACGTTATGCTTTGTGCTCTTGTAAACTTTGTACATTTTTTAAAAATTTGATTAATTGTTAGTATGAGCAATTGCAACCATGTAGAAGAAGAAACAGGCTTGAGAATTTGAAAACAGACATGCTTAGTAAGAATGGAGGGAGAGAAAGTGAAATGCCAGCAAGCATTGGAACAAATGTGTGTATATATGAAGCTTAGGAAATCTAATAAATCTGTGCAGATTATAGTAGCTATTTATAGTTGTAATAAATGTGATTTTAAAAAATACCTTTACAAAATGAATACATGACATGTTGATCATTTGCAAAACGTTGTATGATAATCAAATATTAAGTTTAGTGAAATATAGTCTTTTTGGCAAACATTTTATAATGTAGCTCGTCACACAGAACAGTCATTGCAAGGTGCAGGGAAGATAGTACAGTATATATTAAAGCCCAATATTTTCATTCTCAGGTTTAAGTTGGTAGTAATGCAAGCAACAGTGTAAATAATTTAAATATGAATCGAATTATGAACGTATGATTAAACTTGATCCAGCAGCGGATGCTATTGGTAACAGAAATATTAGGAAAACTTAAAAACTATATGACTATGATCATTTTTATGTACTTGCAGGATGTGCTGTTTGCACTACCATGAAGTCAACCGATGCCCTGGCAGAGAGCAGGATCTCCAGATCTGAGGAGTGGGTCTACTTCAAGATCTAGTCATCAGGCTCAAGTGAGAACAAAGAAGCAGCTTATCTTCACTCCGGACCAAGATTCGGCAGCATGAGATGTAAAGGGCTGACAAACTGGAGTACGGATAAAGCTTTACATGACACTGTGAGATACAGCTGAGACAGATGTTGTATTTGGAACAACATACTATATTGCCAAGATGAATAGACATTTTACTGATCTTGATCATCTCACTGACGTTCAAGAGAAATTGTTGTCAACGTGGGCACTGGTCTCCACTCAACAAAAAGCTCCACAGAAATTGTGGAACATACTGTAAAAGAAATGCAGACAAAAATTGTTTGTTATAAATTGTACCACGTCTTTAATATAAAGCCACCTATTGTACAAAGTTTGTGTTACAATCAAATACAAGTATCAGAAATGTTGCATTATTAAATATGGTTAAAAATCTAAATAAAGTGCTTATTACCTTGCACTAACTGGTTTACTTTTGTTTCAAAGCACAGTGTATTACAAAAATGTACACTACACCACTGTTTATTCCTGCTTTAAGACAAGAATAACAGCGATAATAAGCAGGCAGCGTAGAAAAAATAATAAAAGACTGAACAACTCACTTCGTGATTTGCGGTACGATGCTCTATGTGTGTCACAGTGTGAACGGCTCACGTCCAACAGCACAGCATACTGTGCCATTCATGCCGCTTGAACGGATCACGGATGCGCAGGCACTTTGTTCCGTTCATTTGGCGAGAACAGCATGCCTTCTGATTGGCAGTACAGGAACTGTGCTGGAGTGGCACTGTCTCTCATTGGGCGAATCTTTATCATACATTTAATGGGTCACAGAACATGGAAGTTCACCCCTTCACCCAAGATGAACTAAGAAATGAACGAATCAGGTAATTAAATTATTTTATCCAGTTTGTTCAGTCAAATGATTTGTTAATTTGAACAGATCATTGCATCACTAGATTCCTCCAAAACCCCTCTCTGCAGGGTTTACCTAGCTTGGCATAAACCAGGCCTTTACCCTACACTATGCTTCGTACACAGGGTCCACTGAGAAATTATCGCTTCCTGAAGGCGTGGACTGTGTTGAGTGTTTTAAATATTACCTAATTGCTAACATTTGCTCGTGATGTATGCATTACGCCAGTTCAACGCTAAAAAGCTTTCTGGAAATTGTCTGCACTGTAAACAATCATCCTCCACTACGAAGAGAGAAGTGCTGATCTGAACGAGGCGGCCGTCAGTTTTTAACCAATATTTGGAAGCGTGCCAACATGGGCTGAACAGCTTTGTTCACTTCCTCTGGTGCCATTCCTAAAATTGCAGGTTGAGCACCATTCTAAAACAGCACAGAAAATTGACTTCATCATTCACAACTTTTCGTTCTGTTTGCTGATTGGCCCAGTCAAATATTGTCCAGAGAGAATCCAAGTCAAAGGAGGAGAATGGCAGTATGTGGCAGAGAGCGCCCCTTTTGGCTGATTGTGGAGCAGGTGTGACAACCAGAAACCTCGGTGAGCCTGACAACCAGCTCCATATTGAGGACCAACCAGTCCAGGCAGTCCCCGGACTGGGAGAGGACTGGAGCGGCCCTACTGGTGAACACCTTGTGGTACTGATAGAACAGGGAATGGCCGTATTTGAGGTTAGATCAGCAATGAGGGACATGTAGGAGTCGAGCTCGACCCGAAGTCTACCCCAGGTGACTGAACACAGAACGTCACAATAGAAGTTAAAGGTTGCGAGAAACTCCCCGATGCAGAGGTCCTTTGTGAGGCGCAGATCGCTGTTTTCAAATCACTGGTTGACCTCAGGGAAGGATGATGGAGGACGTTCATGGAAGAGATGAGAGCCGCTGTAAGGTGATGGATGTCTGCAGGAGGCGGGATCAGAGCTGGGTGATGGAGCACAGAGGTGGAGGCAGAGGCTCATGCCAAAGCAGCAGGAGCGGGAGAGAGATTGCTGGCCAAAGTGGGGTAAGGACTGGTCAGGGCCAGCTCATGGGCGTGAGTGGAAGGCGGGTGGCCTTCCACTCACCTCCCCTCCTCCAACTATTTGGTTGGAGAAGGGGAGGACTTTTGGGACCTCTTGCCCATGCTGGCCATGAAGATGAGGGATGGGATGGAGAGTCACCATAGGGCAAGGAGACAGTGAGAGATGTCAGCTGGGAGGGCTTGAGACCACCCCCAGGAAAGATGCCCCAGTACCTCAGGAGGGCCGGGAGGCGCAAGGCTGGACCAAGAAGCCAAATGGGTGCTCCTGCGCGAGGTGCCAGGGAGCAAAGAACAGGGGTCATTGGGAACAAGGGTTGGAGAATCCACAAGGTCATCTGAGAGCATGTACCAGCTATCTTAATCGAAGCACGGCTGGGAAGCAGGTGGATCGATGGTTGTTTGGCCTCTTGAAGGGGATCTTGAGTGATGATTGACTGAGACGGAGCGACGACTTGGTGCTGGTTGGCTGAGGGGGGTGTGTGGTAATTGGGTGTTGCAGGTAAGCAGAGTCTCCCAGCTTGAATTTATACCTGACATCTCAGCTTGTCAGAAGAGATGAAAAGCACATAAAATATTGAATTCACAGCAAGTAGGTTTTATCTATTTCCTGGCCTTTTTCTATGAGCACAGTAACGTGCTTATGATGGAGTGGACTAAGTGTTTTGTTTGTGTGTTTTAAGTACCAAAGTGAATTTGTAGTAATGTGATAATAAAATCATAATTTCATGAGAATCTGCACCACACTGCACTGAAATGAGGAATACTCAGCATCTTGTGACTGGTGTTGGGTTTACAGATAAGAAACTACTTAATCTTTTAACACATCAGAATCAAATGATCAGTCCCAGGACATTGAAGCTATTGTTTAGGCAGCTGTTTATTTCAAAGAAAGAACCAGAGTTGCTGAGCAGGTCACATCTATCTTATTAATATAACTTTTTTTATATACATGTGAGAATGTTACAACTTTTGGCAAAATTGCATCTTTATTCTGCCAGTAATATAACTACTCTAATAAAATATTTTTGCTCTCGTAAGATTATGACTTTATTCTTGTATTTTTTAAAATTAAATTCTCTTAGTAAAACTAAAGTCATACTTTCTTTACCTCTACAGCCATTTTTGTTTTCACTGTCAGAAACTTCTCCATCTCTCTCTATGTCTCCTCAAAACATCCATGCTTTTATCCTCAGTGTGTCTTTGTAGGCTACTTCTACTGGCAGCCTGTTGATCAATTTGAACACTGCTGCCACCTGGTGACAGGAGGCTTGTTTATTGGTCAAGCAAGAATAAAGACAGTAATCTCGCGCCCCTGACACCTAACCTACCTCCCGTTCAGCCTGTTGCACTTTTGATTTCTGATTGCTTAGTTCACCATCTGCCTTGATGACTACAGATGGCATATGTTCATTTTTCATGTGGTATATGGTTTTCATATGTGAATTTCATTGGAGGTAAGGGTGACCAAACATCGTAATACTGTTTGAAAACTAGTATCTATTTTTATTTTGCCCGACTGGAAAAATTTAACTAGAACAGCGTGAAATTCCCTGCAGCCAAAATGAATACAAATTGTGACCAAAATAGGTCACAGCTTATTTTTTATTTGTGCGTTAGATTTTTTAATGAGTCCAAATTTCATACCACAAACAAGCAAATGTGGCATGACAATAAAAAGTCCTTGAATTCTTGAGTACTAAATATAAATTGAGTTTTAATGAAAATGTACAGTTTTATGAAAACCCTTGCTCATTGATATGTTTAATTTTTAGAGGGACTAAACGCATCTCACTGAGAGCTGATCTTATACCGTGAACAAAATTGCTTTCATATTCCTAGTAAGTAATGGCCCACTGCTGAAGTTTGGAGCCTCTCATTTATCCACTCGCCTGCATGTAAAGTGTTTGGGTCATTAAGACGTATTACATTCACTAAAGTCAATTTGGTAGCTTAATTTATTTTATCATGCTGTGATAAAGAGTTGTAGGAAGTGGAGGATACAAGAAGACAAGGAGGAAGAAGAGGAAGAGAGAAGAGGACATAGTAGAAGGAGGAGAAAGAGGAAGAAATACAGATTTTTTAAAATGTCTGTCAAGATAAATGGATGGTTAAAACATTTATTTTTAGCTGAAGGCCTACAGTTAAAATTTGTAATTTTCAAGTATAAGCGCTATGCATTTATAAGTTGACATATTTTGCCGCACAGCTGTTACAGCTTGTTGAAGTTTTGTTTACACTACAATAGATGTATTTATTTATTTATTTATTTATTTTTGAAGAGTGGTTTGATATTATTAGATCATTTTTGGAGGGTATTTCCTTTACAGTTATGGAACTTTGCTTCAATTTTTTCGTGAAGCTTCTTTGGGTTACAGTGGAAATTTGAGCAAGATGTAAGTTAGGGGTGCACCGATTTATCAGCCAGCCGATTTATGGACGCCATTTTCCTTAATTTTGGGAGATCGGTGATCGGTCGATCTTATCCCCCGATCTTATCTACCTTAGCAAAGGTCTAAAATTTGTTCTTCCCCAAAAGTTAATGCTTTTTGCCCTTGCAAACAGTATTTTTGTCCTGAATTCTGCCCTGTAATTGGATTTTCAAGAATGCATTGCGTCACAATTTATATACATCCTGTAATAAATTTTAGTTTTAACCTGGAGCTTTTTTTAGAACCCAATCAAGCACATCTGTGATTCTCCACCTAAAATGGAACTGGACTTAATATATTATTTTTGGCTCTTTTCGTGTTCTAATGTAAAAGTCCTAACATTGGAATAATGTTCTTGATGTTCACATTGCAAAGCGGTGTGTTGTGAAAATTACCAACAGTCTTGGAAACCATCATGGTTGCAGATGATTTGTGTTGTGTGGCTGGTGTGGATGCTTGGTGTTGGATCCCAGTTGGTTCCAGCTGGATGAACACAGCCAAGGGGCTGACTGAGGAATGTCCTGGTGACCCTACACACAGAAGACACGAACAGAAGCCAAAAGGACCACAGGGGGTGAAGATGGAACAACGGGGTCCTAGCATATGTGTGTGTGAATCTGTGAGAGAGAAAGTGCATGATTGTGTGCATGCTAATGTTTGATCATGCATATCGGTGTGTAAAGGGCCGACGGAGCAAGGGAGAGGAGGCTCGGGAGTGAACCAGAGAGAGGGAGTGTGGGGTGGGGGGTATGGGGTCAGCCCTTGTACCCTTTGACCATTGTCTCCCTCCCTGACCAATATAAAAGCATCATAACCCTGTGAGCCCAGACATATTTAGAAACCAGATAAAAGCACTTTTTACAAACTAGATACACATCAGGCACAAAGCCCGGGGTCAAGCGCAACAAATTAACAACCCTCTTTCTGATGGTGAGTTGGGGGTTTGGGGTGACGGGGCAAAGCCAAACCGCCCCTGGAGTCCAGAGCCAAATGCCTTCATATTCCCAGAGCAGAGACATGGGCTGCTCGCCTTTATTCATTGTAATTGGTCCAGGGGCCAGAGGCTAAGATAAATACTGACTTACTTTTTGTTTGCTTTGTGTCCTACTAACACAAAACTTCTCCAAGCTAACTCCAACTAAAGTCAAGACCATCATTATGAGAGGCAAGAATTTAATTCATTCGTCAGTCTCATCACAGTGAGGCTTAGCAAATTGGGGCTCATTATTTAAGGGAGTAAAACTGTTTTCATGGCTGTGAAAAGGTGGAAACTGATGATGTTTTCAGCACAACAGACTGAGAAAACTATTGATGTTCTTTGAAATAGTCCCTGCAAAAAAAGACTGCAAAAACTAACAACACCCTACTAAAATATTGGAGTTATTATTATTATTATTATTATTATTATTATTAACTTTCTCATTGAGATTAAAAATCTCTTTTACACAAGAATCCTGGCCAAGACTGGCAGCAATACACAGAGATTACATAACATTCATTGCAAAACAGAAAAAAGTTAAGACTGTCATAAAGAAATTAGTTGAACGATTCCACAGTTAACACATTTACAGACAAAATGATTCCTTCACAAATTCTGATTAGATTTGATTGGAAGATTGATGGAGAAGAGAGTCCTGTGTGGAGATTGAGGTTCATGTTTAGTTTAGGTCCAAGTTTATCATCGCAGTTTGACAAAAAACGTTCTAACAAAATTACTTTTAAAGACATGAAGAACTTTTTTTCTTCTAAACATAGATGCATACTGTCTGGTCAAAGTCACGTGCCGTTTTTGATGTTTTTCAATTAAAATGTGATGCACCAGGGCAAAACGAGGAACTAGTCACTAGAGCACAAATGAAGAAAAAGGATTAAAAAAAAAACAAATTTCTGAGAAAACACAGATTTTTGTCTTTTGCAAAAAGTATACTAGGTTAAGTGATTGTCTAACATTTATTATTATCTTCCTCTTATCTAAAGTTGGATTGCGGAAGCAGCAGCCTTAGCAGAGAGAGTCAGACTTCCCTCTGCCATGTCATTTAGCCCAGCTTCTTTGGGGGAACCCCAAGGCGATCCCCAGTCAGCAGAGAACTAGTACCTCCAGCATGTATTTAGGCCTGGTTTAGTTCCACCAAAGTTCAGGGTTCACAGAAACTCCATAGTGCAGTGTTTCCCAACCCTGGTCCTCATGGCGCACTGGCCTGTATGTTTTAGGGTTTTCTTGCTTCAGCCCTGCTGATTTCAATTGATGGTTGATTAACAGGTGTTTGCTGAACCTTAATCTTCTGAATCGGGTGTATTAAGCAGGGAAACATCTTTATTTAGTGACATTTCAGACATAAAAAACAATGGTATCGGCCAAAATCGGAATTGGCAGGTCAGGCTTTTTAAAGATTGGTAATCTCTGATCAGCCAGAAAACTGCAATCGGTGCAACCCTACTTAAGATGGAATACATACACACATACGCATGACATACTTTGATTAAGTTAATTTCTTTGAGATGTAATTTCAACTGCTAACATTTTAATTTGTACTAGGTGAGTCTTTGTCACTTGAGAATGTGAGCCATCGGTGATTCTGAGCCTTCAAATAATTTTAACAGCTCCTGAAGAAGTTTCATGTAACTTCTAAGTTCATGTAAAAATAATGTCTTTTTTTAGTCATAAATTATCATGCTTGGCAGCAAACAACACATCACCAACTAGTTTAGAGTAGCTCACTGATATATTAATGCAGTAGTCATTTAGCCGGATCTAAAAACATTTTGCTTGACAATGTCAAGTTTTAATTATTGTTATCAAACATTATGAAGCAATCTTCTGAAATATATAGGGCCAAGCACGAGAATCAACTCCTTTACACTTTAATCTCAGATTCATACAAAGACACTAGTATTTAAATGTTTGGCTGTTGAACTGGACCGTTCCAGGTTGCTATCAAGCTAATTTTCTATTAGCAGCTCCACAAATCTTTTTGATGAACATAACCTTACCATGACACACACAGACATACCTTTATCTTAGCCGTTTTCTATTCCTCCTCCTTTTTTGCAACATTGTTTTGCTTACTTATCTTCCGCTAGTGCTTTTGAGGTTTTTGATTCGTACTGCACACTGGCAGCTCAGATTACTAGTGAAGCGTGACCTACCAGGGCCACCAGGGGGCCCCCAAGAGCTATTTATTTTTTTCTTTTTGCCTGTATATAAAGAATGATTTCAACATGATCAAATATATATTATTGTTAAAAAAAATCACAACTTTATAATGAAATTGTGTGTTTTTGTTACTATCACATAGAAATCCTTACTAATAAAAATATATATGTTCCACTTAGTGGGTCCCCTTAATGGCCACAAGGTCCTAAGCAGCCACTTAGTTTGCTTATGCCTTGGGCTGGCCCTGCTTTTGTGTCCATGTGAATGACTGGATTTCACATGGACACACACAGAAACACATCTACCAGTTATGTACCAACAGAATACTCTCCACCACCCATTTGTTGCGACTGAAATGGAGTTCAATTCATTTTCTGGTTCATCCATAAAGTCACACTTATGTTAAGCATCAACTACAGGATAGCAGCCCGCTGTATTCAGTCTATCTGCTCACCTGTATAAATACACCTGCCACACTCTTCCCTGCCATTCGCTCTGAACCAGCAGCTCCAGGAGGAGAAAGACTGTTGTACTCCAGGCATCGTGCCAGCCAATTTAAGGATGCTTATTGGTCCCCCCGAAAAGCGATATAAACCCAGACATTATCATAACTCAGTGAAATGCCACTGCATTTCCTGGACTGAACTTGAAAATTGGACGTTATGCTTCTAACACTTAGCATTCGTCAACAACTCATAGGTGGAAGTGAGAATGTTGTGCAACACAAATAATCACCAGCTTTAACACAATGCTCTAAATATTAAAACAGATTTTAAGGCAATAATCCTGGAGGCAGATAATTTGCTTTGAGGGATTTTAGTAATCAAAGTACAGCCTTAATGGAAAATGGAACAAAAGCTGAAAACTTCTAAAAACATATTTATAACTAAATAATCCAGACCAAAGCTTATTTCTGCACATCTTCCCAGTCATAGCTATTGACAGTCAGAGCTGTGGGGTGTAATGTAAATGAATAAACTTTGGTAAACTGTGGTAATGCCCCCCAGGTAGCGGAACAGGTTTTCTGGAGAATTCTTTTGAAATTCTGAGGCTTGTTTTCTCCCCAGTCTTGTTTGTAGAGTGTTCAAATGGTCATTTCTTCATAAATGTCTACGTGTTTGACATAATCAGAAAGCTATTCTTTGTTTTTCTTATCTGTTCAGAGGAAGTTTGATGCCCTGTGGTCTCTATGGATAAATCGTGGTCTGGGCTATAGATTTAAAGCTAACAATCTTTTTAACTGTTGGATTCTCAATGGTGTGTGTGTTTGTGTGTATGTCTGTGTGTGTAGTCCTACCAATTAAGTGATTTATGTGAATAAGAAGTTGTTTCCAACTGACTGTGTGCATGTTCTTCAGCATGTCTGTGATTTGTCCATGTGTGGGTGTGCGTGTGTCTGTGTGAATTAAACCAGTTTCCCACTATACACTCAGTTTGTGTTACCCCACCCCACACAGACCCTTAGATAATTCAACCAGCTGATGAGGTTACCCAAACGCTAACAGAGGCCCAGCATGCTGCTAATGATGAGAGGTGGAGTTACAGGGCGGAGGGCTCTGGCGGGGTTAGAGATGGGTGGTTCTGTTTAGTCAGACACAGAACTTTGTGTGGGGGACGGGGGATACCTGCCCCACATTAGGCGAGAGAGGCTCTGACCTTAGCAGCTATAATATCAGTACAAGCTCTGACCCAAGATCAGGCCCAGTTGGCACTTCAGAAGGGTGAGGGAGTTAGTTAGAGAGCGGGGGGGTCTTTTATTGTATGGTTAGTGTCCTCTAGCTTTCCTCTGCCAGTGCCATGGCCTAGTGAGGGGTGAGTAATGTGAGTAATGGAGAGTAATAGGGTGCAGATAGTTAGTGTGAGGGTAACCCTATTGTATCCTGTGTCAGCTGGGTCAGAGGTCACCCATGGCACATACTGGTCTTGGCCCTGTCCGACCCATTTGGGTCTGAAATGAGTTTACCCAACACTAATTAACGGGGCCTGCCAATGGGCTCCTCTTGCTAACTGGCTTGACAGATGCTTCTGGGTCTTGCTTGGATGGCCTTGCCCCCCACCTCCGCAGCCCTCTGCTGTCCGACCACCCCTCTGACCCCTTCTCCCAACACTCATATGTTCAGCACAATCCTCACCATTTGCATGTCATGATGATCCCACCTGCATTTGTGGTGATGCCTCAGCTTGGTGGTATTGGTATGGCTGGACTCCAGGCCTTTTGACAGGGCTTCCTGAACAATGTACACTTACACTACTTTTGAAATGTTTCCACCTTTTGTCTTGTTACAACCACAATCTTCTTGAGACTGTCTTGGGAAGGCAGAGTATCTTCAGTCAGAGGCTTCTTCAGATTTACTGTAATACAGATCACGACAAGAGATCTTTCCTGCCAATATCCATTAGTATTCTCAGTATAAGTATTAGTTATAAATATTAGTATAAGTATTCTCAGCCTTTCCCAAAAAGCAAAACTGAGCTTTTGCCACTGTTTATCTTTAAGATGTTTCTACAGCGATGACTTTGACCTTTCTTGTTCACAGCGTTTGTGTTGAAGTACCAGTCCAGTTTATTATTGAAGTGAACATCCAGGTACTTCAACAGATAACAAAATATGAGTGAATCAACATTGAGATATAGCTAACCAGAAACATTGAATCCACGTTGAAGCCTGACATTGGAATTATATTGAAAGTGGTCTGTGACTTACATGTTGAATGTTAGGGTTTCACCCTTAGCTGATCAATGTTGATTCAACCATCATCTACATTTGGATCTGCACGCACAGTTTACTTTATATTGAATCAGTTAGGAATCAATGTTGATTCAACTATTGAATCAACATATTCATGCAAATTTTTTGGTTCTGATAGGTCTACATGATAACATAGCATTAAAAGTTTCTTCGCTGGTATTAAACACAATTTTGTTGGCAGACGATGGGTATTATCGTCTGCCATTATATTATGGTAATGAATTACCATAATGGTAACGGTGAATTACCATTGCTTGCAATCTGGGTCCACTCTTCCACAATCTGTCCAAGCCTTGGATGTTCACTGGTGATATGTGTATGTAGCCTGGCCATTGATTTCCTATGCAATTCTGATTGATTCAAATCTCGCTTCGCAGCATAGTCTGCGAACCACAGCATGGTCTGTGAAGCTGAGAGCCCTAGCACTCTGTACGAAGCAAAGCATAGAAAAAGGGACTGGGCTTTACCAGGCTAGTCTGTACGCACATCATGTGAAAGTCAGTCACCGTTTCCTTTGTCTTGGTGGTTTTAATGTGAAGGTTGTTGGCCTCTGACATGGTAACAAAGTTGCTGATGATCTCCTTCAGGTCCTTCCCATTAAATACATAGCCTACAATAGCTGTATTGTGGTGTAAAGCATTTCAGAGTCCTCTGAACTAGATAAAGTGCTACATAAGAACAGGCAATTCACCATTTACCAATCTTCATAACCCGCCTCAAGAGTTAAAGTCCCTTCTTCACAGGTGAAATAATCATTTGTTATATTACCAACAGTCTTGACTGCTAGCAACTAAAGACCAGTTCCATCAGTGCCTAAGTAACAATGGACTGACCCCTAATGGTGTATCTTGCAAATAGTGGGTCCATACTGTACAGTCAGTGTTTCACAGCTAATCTGCTTATTAATTATTGTTAATTTCTACTGTCTACTGGTTGTCTACTGAGAAGGAATGTCTTCATGTCTCCAGGGCTTTATGTCAGAATTCATTTGAGTCAGTGCCTACCTATTGTTGACTTCTCTACATCAGTGTCTGTACATTCATCCAAAGTATTTTAATGCAGGTGGCAGCATTTGTCTGTAACCACCTTACTGAGCATAAAAGTGGGACCTCCCTCCTGTCTGTCATCCCTATAGGAGGTCACTAAGTCCTGAGATTCAGTCTCAGCCCAACAGAAGCCCCCCTACCACCAGCACCCCTGGGCTCCACCCCACCCTCTACATAGCTTCTAACACCCAAACACACCCCGTCAACCCTCCCTAACAGCTCTCCTCCCCTCTCCTTTCACTGCTCTCCGACTGCTCCACATGCAGACCATTCATCGTGCATACCTAGGCTGCTAATTCCAAACTGCCTCTCCAATCAAAGGATCACAAGTGTTGTAGTTTTTGTCTCTTTTCTTTTGCTGAGAAACAATGTGTAATGAAAAGAGGCAGCGACAAGTCTGGTTTGTGTGTGTGTGTGTGTGTGTGTGTGTGTGTGTGTGTGTGTGTGTGCGTGTAAGAGAGAGGGAAAGGTTCTCCCCATCTTTTTTTCTCTGTTTTTGTTAATTTATCTTTTACTGTCAAATCAGTCAGTTTTTAAGAACATTTCTTTTCTCGTATTGATCCAGGCTAAAGCCATAATCTGTTGTATTCTAAACTGACAACAAAATATATCAATAATTTCTATAATACAAGAACAGAAGCTGATGTGGCCCAAAATGGCTGCTTTTCTGTTATATCCACTGTTAGCTGTTAGTATTTCACCAAGCAAAGCTGGTTTTTGTAACTAGTATATAATAGGGTAATTTAGCTGATGTCATGTCAAACTATTTTATTATGTTTGTATTTGGTAGATGACCTTTTGGTTTGCGAGTCTGCTCTCTCACAGTCTGGATAAGATAAGATGAGATAAAAGACTTTATTGGTCCCTGAAGGGGTTGTGGGGTTGTTTGCCTTAGTATGGCATACAAAAATAAGTAAATAAAAAAAAATAATAATAAACATATAACAACAATTAACAATTAGCAGCAATAATCCTAAGGACACACATGTATTGCTCTGTATATTGCTAAATATATATTCATCTTAAACACATATCTTAAACTAAGCTTGTCTGTGTTTTGAGGCAAATTTGTTTTGAGATTGGACCCAGCAGTAACTTTTGTTGCTTTTTTTATTTTACTCTAGTTGTTTTTCTAAATGTCTCTCCTTCTCTGTGTTTTATGTCCAGTTCCTTTGTAACAGGCACTGCATGCTGTGAGAATTTCTATCCTCTTCGTATCTGGGATGTGGAACGGTGAGTGAGGAACCTGTTCTAGCACTTTTTTTTTTTTTTTTTTTTTTTTACAGGGCACTCAAATTCAATTTGCTCTATTTTGAACAGTTGAAGTTTCAGGAAGAAATGAACAAATAGTTTTTTTCACAACTTCATTTAACCAAAAAGCACTTAGTATTAAAAGTCTGCTCTCATAAAAATGCATTGGGCATGAATAAAATGACTTCAAGCTACTGGATTGTAGCCACTGCTGCTCTGGGGCAGCCTGATGGCCATATCGCACCTTCGGCTCTTCTGGGTCCGTTCTGAGCAGGAAGGTAAATGGAATGGGGAAGTGGTTAGTTTTACTTATTTTCTTAGAGCTGAAGGGTGAGGGAGTTGGTGAATGAGCTCAACGAGAAAAGGGTTGAATCTCATCTCCAGAACCAGCTCCTCTATATAGTGCACCCCAAATGGGGAACAGCTGGATGTAATCACCTGGCAGGAGGAGAGAGAGGTAGGATACAGACACCCATCACCAACCCTCACATCCTGCCATTTTCTTTTTAGAAAGAAGATGCTTCCTCCTTCTAAACAAATCATACTGTCACAATTCTGAACTTTTAAAACACACGCCTCAGAGATGACCTGGGACATCACTGCACAGTCTGACCTTTGAGTGAATTTATTGAGACAGTCACCCTCAGGAGGACTGTCTAGAAAGTCTTACACCTGTGAATAGTCTTTCTTTCTGTTCCACTGGACTTTTGATAGTTTGGAAACAGCTTTTGCAACCCTCACTAGATTGGTGAGCAGCAACAAATCCAGCTGTAAGATCATTGCTAATGTTTTTCCTTATTTGCACTGCGTGAACACACACTGATGCAGTGTATCAGTAAGCTGCCATAGCTCCTGCATTCTTTTGAGGTGGCCACACTGATTATGACCAGCTTTCAAAAGCATTGAATTAGCAGCACCTGGCTGGTTACTATGCTGAAATATGCTTATATTCTTGGATATTACCAGTTTGAAGTGGTGCACCAGTTACAGTAAATATGTAGAGAACAGCAGACAGACCAATGTTAGAGTATTCTGACGCCCCCAGGTTGGGTCTGATGGCTTATTAATGAGTCTAACAATCTATGTCATATTTATGTATGGGCGTTTTGTTTGTGAACATTACCATTGTGGCCCTTTATGGATCAACAAAGCTGCAGTTTTAAAAACACCACAGCGCACTTTAATCTCCAACAAAAAGCTCTCCAGAGTGAGAGGCCTCTAAAAAAAATCCCGGCTTGGAAAGGTAAACCTTAAACCTCATAAATCCCTGACAAGGCTTCGGTAATTCCCAGCTTTACATGGGCCAGTGACAACAGGCCGACACAACATCACACACAGCCACATACAAAAAGCTGCTTCCTGTTCCCAAAAGGCTTGGAAACTCGAGGAGGGTATAAAACGGCAGCCACACAGGAAGAACAACGAAAGGGATGAGTAGGCACGTTCATCAGGTGGGAATGGGAAGTTGATGTGATTACAAAGTGATCTGCATAATGAAATGGGTCATTTATGGTGTAGGAGCGCAGAACATGCAGGGGAATTTTCCAATTAACTGTAAATGCCATCTGGGAATAATGAAATATCCTGACAGCTTTCTGTTCAGGGGTCATAGCTTTTGAAGAGTTTAGTAAATCTGATGAGATCCTGAATAAACTTCATACGGAAATCACTTACCAAAAGCTATTTTGTAAATAAACATTTATTTTAAGTATCTTAAGAACCCACTGTGACGAATATAACTAAGTATTTAAATACTCTGAACAGTAATAAATTTTCTTCAATCACAACGTTGAGACATAAAGGCCCAAAATGGCCATCAGCCATCTCTAATGTCTCTCCATCTGGTTGTAAAGCAGCACATCCACTAAACATAAACACAGTTTATCCAGGTGGCCCAGATTCTGTGTCCTGTAAATTAACGTGTTGGGTGTTTGCTCTGCCTGACACCAGCTAGACAGATTTTAATGTCACCACTTCCTGTCTATGATAACTTTGCCCTCTATATGGTAGTTTTTATACATGATTTTAACTTAATATTGTTTCTGTTACTGATTCTAGTTTCATTATTATTCTGTGTTCTTTGGTCTCTCTTTTTGATTGGATCAACCTTGTTTTACCTTAGTTCAATTCTTTCTCAGTGATTCTAGTGTCTTATTTTTATTTTTTTGTGTGTCTAGTTATTTTTTGTTACTCTAGTTGAATTATATCTCTTATGTTTTGTTATTCTTTAATGTTAGCTTCTTTCCCTAGCCCACTGTGGGTGGGTCTCTCTCTCTCTCTCTGTCTCTCTCTCTCTCTCTGTGTGTGTGTGTGTGTGTGTCTCTCTCTCTCTCTCTCTTTCTCTCTCTCCTAAACCTGCCTTCTGCTCTCTCCCTTCACACCTGCAACCCGTTAGCTAGTCAGCTCAGGTCCTTTGTTCCAACATTCACTCTCCCAGTACTTATATACCTGATTTCCTCTCACTCCTTGCTGGTTCCTCCCGTTAAATCCTATTACTTCTCCATTGTTACCCTGCTAGCTATTGTTTCTGATTCCTGTGGTGTTTTCTTTGCTCTACTTTTGGAGCAAAAAAACAAAACAAAACAACAAAAAAAAACACGTGTTCTTCTTGGTTTTTGTTCTACGTTTTTGTTTTTAATTCTTTTGCCATTAAGTCTACAAAATCTACTCGACACCTCTGCATGCTGCATTTGGGTCCACCATCTATCCACACATCATAACAAATCCAGCATTTCAGAAGCAGAACATCTGGCCATACAGTCAAACATGGTGGTGGAGTAGAGTGATGGTCTGGAGCTGTTTAAAGGCCACTTGCTGTTAGTAAAAGCAATACTTTCTGCTCCAGCAGAAAATTTTGAAATAGAACCTCTGACCATCAGTTTGTAAGCTGTAGCCTGTATTTAAAAAAAAAAAAAATTATTTGCTTAATTTGTGAAGCTGAGTGGCAGGCATGTAATTCTCTGCCTTATCTAACCCAGCGTCCACCGTTCGCATCAGCTTCACCCCAGTGCCTTTGCACAACCAGAGAGTGAATTGATTTAAGACTCTTCTCTGTGAAAACATCATAAACAGGTCACTGTTGCAGGCGCAAACCACCTGCTGCCACAGAACCTTCTAGAGAAGATGCACCATTCTGCTACTTGTGAAAATCAGCGATGCAAGAGATTTACAACAGTGAATAGCCTAACAGCAGGCCGAGAGCCTTTGAGACCCTTAAATTGAACAAAGGTGCAGCCACAAAAGCCCACGGTCCCAATGACTTCTTGGCACTTTAATTTTAATTTAACATTCTCTCATCTTACCATCTCAGAGGGACAAAGAAATTGTATGATCACTCGTATGGAAGGGGATGCCACACATGCGGCGTCATCCGAGCAACACCCTGACTTTTCACACAATTTCCCTCATGGTCAAACACAGAGGAGGGAATCGGCATCAAAGGTAGAAGGCTCAGATCATTACTCCCCTCCGCCAACATCTCCCTTTGTGACTTCAGAAAAGGAGCCATTCTTTTTACAGTCAAATGGTCAGGCTAGGATTCCTCGCATTCCTGACTTTGAAAGGACAGGGTTAAACGTCTACAGCGGTACGGACACCCTGTTGTACAAATTGATGCTGCATTGTCTCGGCAATTCGTGCATTTGCTGGACATTTTCGAGGTGATCGTTCATTCTCGATGGGCTGCGTTTCCTCCCCCCGCTCCTGCTTCAGTCATTATGCAGCTGGTCCAGGGATGCGGGATAAAAGGGAATGATGTGCAGCAGGTTGCGTGACTCCCCTCTGTTTGTTTTAGTGAATATACCTCAGCAGGAATCCTTTTCTTCACCTGTCTGACAGCTTTTGACAAAACGGTTTGTGTCCCAGTGCATCCAGGCTGTTGTTTTAGAGCTTATCCTTTACAAGAGCCTCCAACCACTTCTGTCACAAAAACACACAGTTTTTCTTTAGCTGTCTCCACACTAAAGCATAATTCCCTTAGCTTTTACATTGTTTCTAACCTTGTCAATTCATTAATGATTCCCTTCACAACTTTTGAAACCTGTGTGTGTGTGTGCGTGTGTGTGTGCGTGTGTGTGTGTGTGCGTGTGTGTGGCCCCTAAAGCCAGTGTGGCTCCTGCAGAGCTGCCAGACAAGCTTAAACCAGGACTTTGAATGTCACACAGCCAATAGCCCCTTCATAACAGTCACTAAGTCTGGGCCTTCTGAAGCTAACTGGATACCACAAAACAGCCGACTCGCACTCTGGGTCAAATTGCTTTCCTCTCAGGGAAAAGAGAAGTAAGGATTGTTCAATAATAAAAGTGAAAATACCTCTACACAGAAGAATGGCAGAAGTGCAGGAGTTGCACAGGAAGTATAGATTCTTTATATGCAAACCTTTTATGAAGTTGGTCAAAGTAAAAGCTGTTTCTTATTTTGAAAACCGTGACTGTTTTAGTAAATTACCACCTGGCACTAATGTGATAGATTATCTTCTGCAGAAGTTGATGTCTCCCTCAACTGTGAAACAGGCATTCTTTATTTTAGTGGGAACAGTTCCTTGCAAAATGGGAAAAAAGCAATAACAGATATAATCACTGGAACAGTACCTGACGTGTCATATTTAAAGCTTGCTGCATATGATGCTGTATTCTCCTGAGACAAGACAAACTATTTATCTAACAACAGACATGGCACACATGTCCGTTTATGATTCAGACAAACGGACTCTCTTTGGCAAAAGCAAGTCATACGTACAGTGTGCTCTGTTTTTCAACAGATAGCATTTTGTTGACAGTCTGTACGTCCTGTAAAAAGCTCTTACCTACAATGTGAGAATCTATGCTGTTTTGTACTTTTTACAACACGTTACTGTCATTATTACATGTTACTCATGTTCTGGTTTTGTCCTCAGCTCGGTTTATAATTTTTTTCAGAGACGTGCTGCACTTTTTGGCTTTTACATTGAATTGCTATTCCATACAAATCCAAAATGCACTTCATCCCAATCTCCCCATTGGCCCTCGCTTGGTTCCGAGGCCCTGGCAATGAGAGTTCTCACCCAGTGAGGCATCCCACTGGGAAAGCCCTGGTCCAATAACATGGCCCCTGGGGTAAGGCTAGGGGATTACCAGCCCAAGCTTGTGGATTGAGCTCCAGGGCAAGGGAGGGGGCACGGGTTGAGGCATCGCGCTGGTCTGTCACTAAGGTCACTGGCCTCCTTTAAAAGGTTGCTACGAGGCAGGTATCACAAATGTGAGAGTAGCACACAGTCACGGTCACGGAGGGTAATAAATGGCAACAAAGAGACAGTTATTCTGCAATCACATACCCTACTGGGTGCAAGCTATTCTCCAATAATCAAGTGCTGAGTAGCAAGAGGTGCAAACTCGGAGTGTGATCACAAGAGCATGGTGCTGCTGGGATGTGAATTCGTTGACCACACCCTCGGCTCACAGCACATCAACCCAGACACACAAAACTCCATTTGCTACTTGCACAGAATTCCTTTTGCACATCTAGAGCTATTTTGTCTTTTTAGGCTTATGTATTTGCTCTGTATAGTTTTTTTTTCTATAAAAAAAAACTATACAGCTCCAACAACAGAAATTGTCATTGTTTTCATAAATAATGACATAAATGTTTCAGACCACCTTGACAAGTTGATCTGGATCAAAACTGCCTTACACGATTCTCCAGTCTCAGTTCTCTGACTGAGGACCACCGAGACATGGAAGATTCCATAGTGACAGGTTGGACCTCTGCTATTAAATACTAAAGAAATAATCTTATTTTTAAGTAAACATATGGAATTGTATTTCAGGAGCATTTTACATTTTGTCTTTCATGATATTCAGGGGTATTCATTTGGGTTTCTGGAGCCAATGGTTTAATGAGGCCTATGGTTTACTCTGTCACTTATCAATGGCATGCAGGTATAAATTAGACATGTCCTGGAGAAATGAAACATTGATTCAAACACATTTCTTACTCATATAGTTACGTGTCAACCCATGTTGTTTGTCACTATCAGGGTTAGTTTAACTGTTCTCATTTCTTTTCACATTACAGACTTGATTTAAGATGTTGTGCAGCAGATGGATGTCTAAATGAGAAATGCTACTGTTGGATGTCTCCTTTACAGATTAGCGTGTGTATGCAGGCTGGGCTCGGAGTTTCGTCGGGGTGCGGGGGTGCTGGATATAGTCTTTGAGTCTCCGTTCCAGCTCTTCACCTGCGGCTATGATACCTTTGTTCGACAGTGGGACCTGCGGCTCAGTCCACAGTAAGCATCGTCCTCATTCTGATTCTTTGTTTTTTTTATTTTTGAACTTCAAAGTGTTCAGAAATTCTGTCTAATTTCTGCAGAAATGACACAGAAAGCAATGTTTGTTTCTGTCTAATTTCCACACACACAGGCCTCAGTCAGGAGTAATGTATCTGCTTCTAATGGAAGATTTCTCAGCATCCCTCTCCTCGATATAACAGCGTTGATTTAGTACGGCAAGTGTTTCAAGATTTCAGGCTGGAATTTTTGAGGGGATCAGTCAAGTAAGACAAATCAGATCTGATTGGCAGATTGCTCTGGGGACTGACAGTAAGGTTGGCAGAGGGGGGTCCCATTTTTTAGGCATAAATAATTAATATGGACAAACCTTAGCAGCCTCAGAAAAAAATCTATCAGGGTCACTCAAGAGGTTTTGGTTGTCTGGAGCTCGCCTTTAAAGAAATACAAGAACAGCCAAGGGGACGAATTAATAATATTTTAATATAAAATGTACGCTATCTATTGTGAAACCTGTTTTATTTATTTAAAAACTGCAGGTTAGTATGTCGATCCATAATTACGCAATTATGACCAAAGTGGTTCATACCTCTAACCGTTTCCAGTACAAAGTGATTTTTAAATTTTACTAATAGCATGTTGGCTAACCTGACAGGAAATATTATTAATATTTTGGACTTTCTAACAGGAGTCCTGATTTGAGTCTGACAGCGATACGGTGGAGGATGCTGAAGGTTAAGCCGATGGTAAAGAGACTTCCCAACTTCAAAGATTTGGAGCTAAAATAACCAAAAATAAATCAACAAAATGCCAAAGAGGCAAAGAAAACTTTTACGCTGTAATGCTGATATAGAATTTTACATTGACTGTTGAGGAGGGTATGAATATGTTCAACGTATCTGTTAAAATATTAATACAAATAGAAATGTTATTTTTAAACTTTATAAAACTATAGCAAACTTTTTTTGAGCTATGCCTGCCTCATTTTTTGTTGAAAAACAAGCACATTGATTGTGAAATTTGAATATGCCACGGGTACAAATAATTTTTTTAATCTTGATTTGACATGTTTACAGATATTTGTACATTGTATAATCGTGTGCTAGTGAAAGCAACAAACAATGTTCTATTTCAATAAGCTAAACAGGACATAGTCTCCGATTTCGGGTCTAAATAAAGAGAGGTGGAAGAATATCCATGTGTGGAAAGGGATACTACAGCAAAATGCAACTTAATGTTCCCACATAATCAGAGGTACTGTGCATGTTCTGTGCTGTGCATAACCGTCCCATATTGCATAAACGAGAGAACCAATTTCATACATTTCTCGTGAAATATTCCTGCATGACCCACAATCTCAACTTCAGCCATGGTCCTCTCCTTTACCCACGCTCTTCAAAATTTGACTCCATATTGTCCACAAGACGGTGTCGACTCTCAACCTCATTAGATCAGTGTCGCATACAAAACAGTTTGATGTGAACAGGGTTTCCCGCCAAGCAAAGCAGTTTACTGGGCAACACACCGAGTACACGTACATAGTCATAAAAATGTGCTTTTGCACACCTGCATATTGAGTCCATCTTTATTGCATGCAAATTTCGTCAGAGTGAAGTTCGCCAGAGTCAACGCTCCCTCACGCTGATCGCTGGTCGGTTCCCGTAAATAGTGTCCGTTTAGTCAAACCACATCGAATTTTTCCGGTTTGAACCACTTCAGTCAATGTGGTCCTTGATAGTCCGGTAATCACTTTTAAGGAATTTAGTCTGTTGAGACTTTACTTTGGTCCTCGCTGGTGCCTGTAGGCAGCCATTAAAAGCTGTCTTGTAGCAGTCTGTATTACAACAAATTTGAAGAAGCCTCTGACTGGATGAATGTCCTCAGACAGTCTCATGAAGAGGATGGTCAGGGTTGTCCATAGTTTTCTTGACCTTATGAAGAATCCTAATTTGCATATTCATCTCCAGAGGTTCCACAGTCATCCCCAGAACAGAACCATTCTTCTTTACTGGGTTGTTGAGCTTTCTCAGGCTCTGACGCTGCTGCCCCAACAGATGACGGTAGAATTGATGATAATCTCAACAACAGACTTATAGAAAATCTGCAGCATCTTACTATAAACCTTGAAGCATCTTAGCTTGCTTAAGAAGTCCAGTCTGCTCTGTCCCTTCTTCACTGCTGCATCTCCAGTCCAGTCTGTTGTCCAGATGACAAACACTGAGGCATTTATATTCCTCAACCACCTCCACTTCTTCTCCGATGATGGAAATAGGGTTTGATCTAAATTTGTTTTTCCTGAAATTTACATTGTCTCCTTTACAAAAGCAGAACATTTGCGTAGAAACATTCTACGCAAACCTTTCTACGCAAAGATTTGCATAGAAATTGTGCACATGTACACAAAAACACAGCCACGTTAAGGCTTTGCGTTCTTTTTGTCCTTTACCCTGAGGAGCAAGTTGGTGACCTCCCTCTTAGAGGTTAACTAAAATTAGAGAGTGCATTGTGCATAAGATCCATGTGCTGCCCCACTGTCTGCTCCTGATGTCTCCCCATCACTTATTGATGAGGCTGCTCTAATGGAGGATTGATGTCTGCTGGAAGAAAATACTCGTCCTTAAAATACGTCCCCTCTTTAAACCTCAACCACTGACCTGCTCTGCTCTGCCCTGCTAAGCGCACACACCTTCTGGCTTTCATCACTTGTGAGGACTTTGCATTGGCCTCTTTCATTAGCCATCTCTTATTCTCCAAATATATTTGACCTGTATTATGGTATTATTCACTCACATATTTGCCATCTTGTCTTCTGAATTTTCTCCTGTAAACAAAACATACCTGTGCTTTATTACATGGAACCTCACCAGTCTAAGTGCTTGTTTAGTTTAGTTTAGTTTAGTTTAGTTTAGTTTAGTTTAGTTTATTTAAGCATCTCCATTAGTCCTCGCTGTCGAAACTATTCTTCCTGGTTTCCACACCACAAACATTACAATAAAAATCATAGTTATACAACCATCACAAAAAAGCTGAATGGTGGCCCAGAATACCTTAAAACACACAAACAAAATCAAAACGAAAGATACACATGGACCGCTTCAACAATTTCAAAGATAAATTAAAAACAAAAAAGGAGTGAAGTGTGAGCTCACTTTGGTACCGGAACAAAGCAGGATCTTGTCCACGGCTCTGTAGCCTTCTGGGTCAGGCTAAGAATCTCAGAGAGCTGCTCTGCGTTCTTGTTATGTTATCCAGACCCTCTATAGCACAGTGACTAGACAAAAGGCACTGAACGGTCATTGTTGATGTTGTTACCTAAAGCACAATACTGATGCAAAGAGGAAACGTCATGACAGAATAGAAAGGATTAGGATTAGATTTGGATTTTTATTAATGATCCCAAAAGCAAAGTCTTTGACTTTTACATCCCTCTTTTGTTAAAAATGAGAAATGATTAGCCATCATCTCAACACGTGTCTGTGGTTGTGTGTGGATACTTGTATATACTATATATAAAGGACCACTTTCATAATATTTTACAACAAAGTTAGGTCAATCATGGAAAGTGAGGACCCTCACCTTTTTGCAGTTTTACTGTGCTCTGTTTGTTAGATTTCGAGATTTGGTGTGAATTAAGTTTTAGTTAAGGTTATGGTTAGAATAGGGTTATGGAAAATGTTTGAGTTAGTCATAAATGCAGTTACTAAAATGTTTACACTCAGTACAAAGAACACAGTTTGTGTAGAAGTACAAGCATGTGTATGAGTGTGTGAAAGTGCAGCACGTAATGAAACATCTACCTTTTTTTCCAACAGGAAGTGTGTGATGGAGTGGGAGGAGCCTCATGACAGTGCTCTCTACTGCATCCAGACAGATGGAAATCACATGATAGCCAGTGGCTCGTCATACTACGGCGTGGTCCGTATTTGGGACAAACGTCAAACCAAATGCTTGCAGGTGTGATCCTCATGCACCTGTCAGAAAATCTGTTACATAAATGAATGAAAATACTTTGTCCTTTAAAGGCATCCTTAGACTTTAACAAAATGTTTTTGTTTTTTCTTGCAGTTCTTCCAGCTGAGCTCTGACTCTTTGAGCAGCCCCATATACTGCCTGAGATTCAGCAGCTCTCACCTGTATGCAGCTGTGGCTACTGCCCTACACTCCTTGGACTTCAGACAGCAGCCTGCTCACATCAGATGACACACACATGCATACGCACACACATACGCACACAAACAAAGACTGTTAACACTTATAAAACCAATAAAGAGGTATATTTCTTTTTTATTTTTCAGTTATTTGAAGTTAAAAATGACATTTTATTTTTCAGAACATCATGAAACCAATTTAAATATTAGTCAAATACAAAACAGCTAAACAAAAATGCTGTTTTTTTAATGAAGGTGTTTATTCTTAAGGAAGAGGGGGAAAGAAATCCACACGTACATGGCCGTGTGTGAAAAAGTGATTTTCTCTCCCCCGGGTAAAACATATCTGTGGTTTATCACACCTGAGTTTATTGTCTCTTGCCCCACCTCTTCTCGATCAAGGCATCACTTAAATGGGACTTGCCTGGTAAAGTTAAGCACACCAAAAGATCCTCAAAAACCAGACAGGAAAAGCTAGGAAAACCTGTTGGAACCTGCTTGTAAAGAGCAAATCCACAACCTTGAGGCTATGAGTCAAAACCTAAACACATAAAATCATGTGGACAATCTGCCTCCTTCAAAAAATAACAAAGCATGCTCTTTTCTTTCCAACACTTTTGAGAGGCAGTATCAATCCAGAAGAAGCCTTTGAAGGGATTAGAGCAAGTGATCCTCTTGACAAACCCATGTCATCACCATGGAAACATGCTGTTTGACCCTTCCAGATTGATCACACACAGTATGTTAAGTTAACAATATTATTTGCCCAATAATGGAATAAAAAATAACGCAAACCAAACCCTCCGTCCGATTTAGCTCTCTCAAAAATAGCCTTTTTTTATATGTGCAGGTTTTTTATTCTATATAAATGAGGAGATGTCAGTCTAGCTGGACAAAATAGGATTTTAGAAGAAAATACCAAATCATTTGAAATAAAGAAACCTGGGTATTATAGTCATTTTTATAGCGTTTATCTGTCCTGTTATGGACAATGCTACTTCAATCTCAGATAAACTGTATTGCCAAAAGTTTTTGCTCATCCATCCAAATCCAAAGTGTTCCATGGCCACAGGTGTATAAAATGAAGAACCTCGGCATGCAGACTGTTTCTACAAACATTTGTGAAAGAATGGCTCGCTCTCTGGAGCTCAGTGAATTCCAGCGCGTAACGGTGATAGGACGCCACCTGTGCAGCAAATCCAGTTGTGAAATTTCCACAGTCAACTGTCATCTGTATTATAAGGAAATGGAAGTATTTGGAAACGACAGCAACTCAGCTACGAAGTGTTAGGCCACGTAAACTAACAGAGCGAGGTCAGCGGATACTGAAGCGCATAGTGTAAAGAGGTCGCCAACTTTCTGCAGAGTCGGTCACTACAGTCCTCCAAACTTCATGTGACAGGACCAACATCATATTGAACCCTATGGATTCAGAATAGGATGTCACTTAAGATCATATGTGAGTCAAGGCAGGCGAGCGAATACTTTTGGCAATATAGTGCAGATTTGCCATTACATCGAAATATATTGATCGAACCTGCTATGTCTATTCCTGGAAAAGTACATTTGTCCTATTCAATTTTAAAGGGCAAATGTTTGTAATTGATTTGTCTTGCTAGATTATTCAGTGGAAATGACAAGGATTTTGGTAGATTAAGTTTTTATCCTGTTACATTACTCTTATTTATTCCTTCAACAAATAAAGAAGAGGAGGCATGCCAATAACTGGATCAGATAACAGCAAAAGAAGATAATCTGGCACAAAAATGTGTGATTTATTTCACCCCTGGACATCGCCTTAATTCCACTACAGCCCTGCCTTTCACCTCTATGTAGTTGGAAAATAATATGATTTTCAATAATCAAGCCACTTGTTCGGACTGTAGCTTTGGGTGTTGAGTAGAGTTTTGATCCATCTACAATAATTTGACCCAAGTCCAAATTGTTTTAAAGCTGTACACAGATAAGTCCTTTCGATTTTGTCGAATGACACTCAGAATAACTTCAGGTTGTGTCAAGTTACAAAGAGTCACAAAACAAATCAGGCAATAAAAACCATATTGAGTACATTTTCTTGTTAATTTTTAGACCTCCAAACACCAGAGAGCTAACGCTTTAGGAAAGGTAAATAGGACTGAGATTATCGCCTGTGTGAGCATTGAGGTATTTTTCAATTTACCTGTGATTAACCATAAACTGATTGATAGGTGCAAGTTTTGAAGAAAATCCCCTGAAATCTCTATTTCAGGGGATTTTCAGGGAAATCTCTATGAGTAAGCCATCTGGACCTGTTGTTCCAGATCACGTGAACAACGTGATCTGTTCTTCTATGAGGTTCCTCAAGTGACAACAGCTCCAAACATAGCTGAGCCTCTACAGAAATTTGTTGCTAAAAAAGCAAAAAAAATTCTGAGGACCTAGCAACTGAAATGAAAATATCGAGATCCATCCAGGGGAGGGGTGCTGGTGCCCATCTCCAGCGCTCAACAGGCAAGAGGCGGGGTCACCCTGGACGGGTCTCCAGTCCATCGCAGGGCCCGTAGATATTACCGAGAATTATTTGTGTTTCAAACGGCTTACCCATTACCACAACATGTCTCCTGTTAGCATCTGATAATACTTCAGAGTGTTCAAATAAATAAAATTACAACCCCTCTTATCTGGTTTTGCAGTTAAAACATGAATTTGTCCAATCCCACTTACAATAAAGCCGTTTTTGAGAATTGATATTTAACTGCGTCTCCTACAGCAATATTTAATCTGGCTTTAAAGATTTCAGATGACTAAATGTGTTGCTTCACTTGACCATATTGTTTGGTCTTTTAACGCTCCAGCTAGTCCATTAAATTGATCCTTGCTTCTTTTTTGCAATATCAGTAGTCATGCCAAAGTGAATTGCAATCCGTTGTACTTACATATTGACTGCATTTTGGTTATATCTATATATGTTTGAGTCAAACAAAAAAGGAGGGAAAGGGGAAAAAAAGAGTAAAAATAGAACATTTAACATGCAAATATATATAAATAAATCCTTTACCAACATGGTCCTCTTTAAACCCAGGACTGGCCTAACTGAGGACTGATTTTAGATTTTTATGAAAGACTTACTGAGACAATATTGGTACTTATGGAGCCATCTGGTGGGCAAATGTTGACACTGACTCAGATTAGAAGTGTGGGGTACAGTTGTGAAGGATTGGTTTCATTTTGCTGCCTAAATATATATTATTAAGAAGAAATATTCATAACCTTTGACGTTTTTTTTACATTCTGTCACATTACAAAACTAGAACTTCAGTGTATTTCACAGTAGAGCTGAACGGTAAAGTAGAAGATTTTTAAGAGTAAAAATTAGTAAATTGTGACGAGAGTTTGTATGCAACACCCTCAACCAGTACTTTGTAGAAACTTCTTTTTGCTGCATGTCCAGCTGCCAATCTTTTGGTTTATGTCTGCCATCTTTGAACATCTGACTCACATTTTCACCCTTTCTTCTTTCCTAAGCATGAACATGAAGGCAGATTTTCTAAAACAAATATTTTTGATAACACTTTATTTTACTGGGTGTGCATAAGACTGACATGACACTGTCATAAACATGACATACCACGTGTTATGAACATGAAGGAGTCTTTATGGCTGTTTATGACTGTTGTCGTGAAGAGGTAAATAATGACACTTTTAATACAAAGTTGCATTAAAAGAGCATTACAAGCATCAACTTTGCATTATTCTGTAAATAGTGACACTTTTAATGGAAAGTTGCATTTAAAGTCCATTAGAATTGTCAACTTTGCATTAAAGATTTTATTATTTATCGAATGACACTGCATGACAACAGTCAAACATTTATGAAAACTCTTTCATCTTCATAACAGATGTTATGTCATGTTTATGGCAGTTTCATGTCAGTCTTATGCACAGCCCTTCCAAAGTGTTTTTCAGGTGATATGCAGGGTTAGGTTTCCACTACCTCGTTTTAGCTTAAGATGCTAATTTTGGACTCATCTAAACTAAGCACTCTCTTCCACATGTTTGCCGTCTCCCCTTACGTGGTTTGTGGTTATTCAGCAGACATCTTTGATTTTTTTCAACAGCAGCTTCTTTCTTGCTATTCTTCTATGAGGTTCAAATTTGTGAAATGCCAACTAAAAGTTATCCTGTGTTTCAGCCTCACCTGTGCCCACACAGACAGACATACACACATTTCCCACCTTTCTTTACTAAACCCCCTCCGTGCTCCTACTCCTCTACATGTCAGTCATTCTTTGGTCCCTGGTGCATAGAAGACCTCAGACTTGTCAGACCTCCAGCAGTCCCTCAAAGAAATACCCCTCCTGCTGTAACACCCGCCATTCCTCTTAACCCCACCAAACAAAAATAAAGTCACAGTGAAGACAGGGCAGCCAGGACTTTACAGATAGGGCTCCTGCTTGGTAGATCAGTCAATGGCTACCTGATTGTCACTTGTGAGGTTGGGCCCTTAATCCTATTGTTTCTCTGACAGGATTACTCTTTGTGGTCCCTCTCTCCCTGTGGCTGCACGCAGGAGAAAGGGCAGATTAAGGGGATTAGCATGTATCCTCCTGATTTGCCCTGATAGGATGTGAGGAACCATTGACTTTCTTGGAGGACCATGAATGCAGAGAGGCAAAAGGTGCCTAAATAGGAGGTCATGAAAGACAGTGAAAAATGTCACAATGTGATTTGTTTGCTTTTGTTCCCCAAAACTTGTCTGTAAGGTTCAAAGGGGCCAGCCAAGCTCTGTGGATAATAAGCATCCAAAGGTGATGGACAGGCAGGTGAAAGGCGCCTATTCATCAGAATCACTGCAGCTTTCTTAGGAGCAACTAAAACTACTGAGCAGACTATCATTGTGCAGGCATTTAGTTTTATGCATTTTCTTAATATGTCAGATATCACAGGTTGGTGGAACAGCCAAAAGATGCATAGTACCCATGCAAGAAATGACTCAAGTAAAAGGACAGAGGTATTTGGTAAAACGCCTATTCGAGTAATGAGTTCACTGTAAACACAACATTTGATTCAATATTTTCAGACAGACCCAAACCTAAAATTGTGTGCAAATCCTGGTATTTTGGGAACTGAAAAAGAAGTGGGAATTAACAACACATTTACAAAACAACAAATTCAATCAAGAGAAACACTTTCCAAAATTTCTTTTTGTTATAAAACCTACAAAATTAATTTATAATCTTTACTGTTAGCAATATATAGATAAATATACATAATAACATTGTAAAATACTTCTAGTAATGATATCTACTATATTAATGTTTACTGTATTTTCAAATGACTTCCAAGCGGCACAACAGGCTCAGCTGATAGAAAATAACAATAGAATAACAAAGAACAAACTAGACAAAACTGTAGCAGGTCTGTCATTTATGGTAAAATTTGTTTGTTCTTTATTTGATGAAGTTACTCACAGTGGGCAGAGTATCCAGAAATTTTACTCAAGAAAAAGCAGTGATACTTCATAACTCGAGTACAAGTAAAAAGTAAAGTGTAGTAAAGCTACTCCTAAAAGTTAATCTTTTTCCAAAAAGTTACTGGAGTAAATGCAAATAAGTAAAGATAACTAATAAATGTGAAAATACATAAGAGGGTTTTAACAGTTTCTTGCACACTCCAAAAGTCGCCTGAATCACTGTCACCATGACAAGGTGAACACCCAGGTACTTCTACTCCTCCGCAATCTGAATGTTCAAGTCCTGGACGTTCGCTGGTGATGTCTGTACAGACTTGATGCTAAAGTCAATCACCATCTCCTCTGTCTTAGTGGTGTTGATGTGAAGGTTGTTGGGCTCACACCAGGTAACAAAGTTGTCAATGATCTCCTTGTACTTCAGGTCATTCCAATCCGATCGATAGCCTACGATCGATGGCTGTATCATCTGAGAACTTCTGAACATAGCAGTAGTCTGAGTTATGTTTAAAATATGAGGTGTAGAGAAAGAAAAGGAAAGGGGAGAGAACTGTTGCCTGACTGCATACTACCGGATCGGACATACAGTCAGGAATCCTCACATGCTGTCCTCTGCTGGTGAGGTAATCAACGGTCCAGGCAGTGAGCTGACAGTCCACATCAGCTGTGTTGTGTTCAACACAGTTGTGTTCAACTGTTTTGTTTATAATCAAGTAAAATATGACAAAAAAAGAAAGGTATTTGTATAATTTTTTTTAGATAACATCTTTGTTATCAAGGAAAGGAAAAACAAAGACACAGAACCCAGAATATAAAAAAGTATGTCAGGGGTGAACGTTTCAATAGTAAATATATTGATATGACAACAAAAAATAGAAACCAGATTTTATAGACATGACTAATTAAAAATATCTAGAGATCTACCACATTCATATGTTTTTACAGCTTTTATTTTATTTTATTTTTTTTTTTTTTGTCGTACTTTTGGAAGTACGAAGTAGATAGAGTTCAATTTCCTTAACCAAAATGCTGCTACACACTCACGAACAGTAGGTGGCAGTATGAACCTTAAAGAGAAGAAGAAGAAGAAGAACGCTCTCTCGCTCTTTTTATTTTTTTAATATGGCCAAGGGCTGTGTCAAGAGCTTGGAAGTAGGGTCAGAGTGAAACAAAAAGTCAATCCCTTTAAATAAACAACGGGAACAATGTGAACGACGAACTGTTTCATTTACATCGAATCCGACGTAGTTTAACATACTTTGTGCTAGATTGTGTTAATATGTGACAGCGAGCTTCAGAGAAGTTATTTAAAACTACTAAAGACAGGTGAATTTTATCATGTCTTCACCTAAGTTTAACGATGGACTTGGAAATTCTGCTACGTCAGCTAATGTCGAGGTAAGAGCTAACCTAATGTCGGCCTCAGCTGTTGAAGTGTTTTGGCGTTTGACTGTTTACAGGCGTTAACTTGTGATGGACAGCGAAGACGTTCACACGGTAGTATACAGGCAAACTTTGCTTAGCTAGTGGGTACAAGTTGTGCTTCCGGTTACTGATCATACTAAACGGCTAACTTACCTGTAATTAAACTTCTGCGTTTAGTTCAGCAAGGAGAACGATCGTGGGAAACTTTATAGATCAATATAGACGAACAGGAACGTCAAGTTTTATTTTATTTTAAATATTTTTATAAGGAGTATCACGTTTGATTTGCTATCCAAAACATGCAATGGCGACTATTTAGTGATTTCTATTGTTTTGTCCTGAGTGTACGTTAAAGTTACATTAAAGTCAGCAGTGGTTATTTTCACCTCCCCACGCATGTTTTTGTTTGGTTTCGCATTTTAATCTTCTCTCAAGTGAAATTGTATTTCAGGTTTAATTACACTTGTAGTTGACTGTATTTGTTATGGAAGCCTACTTCCGCAACCCAGATAAAAAACAAAAAAATAATAAACTTATATCTCACAATATTGAGTGAGAAACTATATTATAATGTACAGAACCTGAGACCAAATATATGTGTGTGTGTGTGTGTGCGCATATTTCAACAGGATGCCAGAGATGGGCTGTCATGGAAATGGACCTCCTGAGTTTTTTGATCACTTATTTTTTCATTATTTTGTTTTCTCATGAATAATTAAGTTTTGTAAAAAAAAATAAATATTTAAATTTTTTTTTTTTTCCTTTTTTTGTTTTTTTTCTTATATATTGTATTGCTTTCGTTTCTATTTTTATTACTGTTTTCAGCATTTTATCATACATTCTTATCATCTTGTCTGTGGTGTTTCATCATCATTCCACTCTGATTAGTAAGCAACGGAAACTGCAAAAAAAAGAAAAAGAAAGAAATGTAAATAAAAAAAATAAAGCACGATGAAGGCTTGAATATAAACTGGAAAGTGCCTAGAATCATTGTAAGATGTAGGGAAAAAAAAAAAGAAAAACATCCCTTACTGCTTCAGAATCTTGTATTTAGAATCAGAGATGACTGGAATCTCTTTGTTTTGTGTGAATAGGCCAGACTCGTTTGCCTGGGAGTGAACAACCAGACCTACATCTGTGAATCTGGCCACTGCTGTGGACAAGCAGAGTGCTGCAGTAACTTCTATGAATTGTGGTGTGAGTTAATTTTCTATTTCCTTCTTCATTAGTAGGAGAAAGATCTCATAAACCATTAAGCATCTTATTGTTTAAATGAGTCTGTGGTATACAGTATAGATTAAAGCAAGGTTTTATTTACGATGTGTTTTTCTGTCCTAAGACAATCTTGTTATAAATAGACTAATAATGACGTTTCTCTTTCTTCTGTATTAAAAAAAAAATTCTTTGGAGTTTTCTGCATAGCCTGGGGAAAGAATGCCATGACTGTTAAAATTGTCATGTTGTACACTTACTAATACTACTTGTTTTGGTGTAAAGTCATAATCTTGTGATCTGTCCACACATATTCTCTTTAATTTTTGCCTCTATGGAGTTTCTCTACAAAAAGCTTTACAAGATTTTTTTTTTCCCCATCCACTCACTCTAATACATTACAGCCTATTGTGCATTAGAGATTCGCTGATTACAGTTTTAGAAGATGATGCTAAATACCGATGTAAAGTTCTGTCAACAACAGCTTGCAGGATTCAGAATCAATGCTATAATTTTGCAGTTTAAAAAATTTTTAATTCAATTGCAACTTTGAGTTTGTTTCAACACAGAACTCATATTTTGAGCACATTTGAGAATTTGCCTAAAGTTTAGAGTCCTGCAGAAGTCCATTTTATGATGCCATTCCAGTTATGAGCTATACATTAATATGTTTCCTTGGTGCGCTGTGATTTCCCTTCAGGGTTCTGGCTTGTATGGGCCGTGATTATTATCCTGACAGGCTTTTGCGTGTGTCAACACTGGCGGGCCAAGCAGCGTTTCCAGCAGCAGCGCCGGCAGAACGAGATCAACCTCATTGCCTACAGGGAGGTTCACAACAACTCTCAGCTGCCCCTCTATCTTCGTAAGTTGTGCTCCTAAAACCACTTGTGGACTTTGTTACCTTTACATATTCCATACCCTGAATGTAGAGGAGGGTTTCAAAAGGGCCAGTCATATGCTATGTTAAGTTTTGAGCCCAGACAACAGGCCATATGCAAGTGCAAAAAGAAATATTGTATAGGTTTCAGAATTTTATTGAAATTTTAGGCAGTACTAGTGAGCACAGTAACGTGCCTTGCTTTATTCAATCTCAACTGCAAAGTGCTGTGTGGTCTCAAGCAAAGCCTGACACAACACTCTGCGGTCCTCCTCTGCCCTGGCTGTTCCTGCACACAGTCGCTGAATCCGCCTTTGGAATGCACATGTTTGGATTGTAACTCATCAAAACCACAGCCTGGAGATTCTCCACTGCTGACATCATCAGAGCATCGATCACTGCTACACTTTGCTTTCAACTTTGTTTTCTACGGAAAACTTTGTTTTCCGTAGAAAACAAAGTTACAAAGTTACGGAAAACAAAGTTGCACAGAGAATATAAATTGTGTCCGTTATGCAATCAAAGTACTCTAATACCAAGACGGACAGACAGACTGATTGATCCAAGTTGGAAAATTGGTTTGCAGCATTGTCAGCAGGCATTTACATAAGACATACACAAACATGACAAGCAGTGAATAAAAGCAACAACATTAACAGCAACAAAGTTCAATCTCACTAATTTATGCTACCTGTTTACCGATTTAATCACTAATTATGGTATGAAAGAAATTTTGTCCTGTTTCTTGAGAATAAAAGAAGGCAGTACCGTCACCCTGAAAGAAGCAGCTCAAATGGGGACTTCACGGGATGTGGATTGTCTGCTATAATCTTGCTTGCCTTTCTCAGAAGATGCATATTTTTTCCATGCTTGGCAGAGTGGTTCCTAAAAGTTTGCTGGCTGTGGTCACTGTACTTTCTCAAGGATTTCTTCTTGACCTCAATAGCTTTTGCCAAACCAACAGATGTTACAAAAGGTTAAAATACTCTCAACGAAAGCAGAATGAAACATTACAAGCATTGAGTCATTGACTCTATAAAAAAGAAAACAGTTTCTTTAAAAAGTGCAGTCTCTGCTGAACCATGGTGTTAATAAGGTCAGCCCAGTAATCCCAGTTAAAGTGACAGTCCAGAACCTCGCCCAAAGTCTGCCTGAATCTGCTCTCCATCGATGATGGATGGGGAGAACGACTGAAGCTTCCTGAATTCATTCATTTTGTGTTCAGAACAAATTTAGATGTGCTGCACCAATTACAAAAGAAGTCCAGGACTGGTCCATCTCCTTCTACCTTGTCGTTTAACAAGTTTACCAGGCCCCTGTGGTCAGCATATTTAATTAAATGTGTTTAGCATTAATCTGCACAAGTACTAATATGCATCTGTAACACTGTCTTCTGCAGGACTTTTGCCTGTCTACCTGCTACCAGCCTATGAAGAGACAGTCAACCGACCAGCAACCCCCCCACCTCCGTACACACCTCTCCAGTTGGTACCACTGTCCGGTGACCCTCCTGAGGAAGTCTACAGCCCCCACTCAGCCGTCTCCATGCCGTGTGACGCTAATGTAGCACTTAGTGGAACTCCAGAGACGGTGCAGTTCTACTCCAGCAGTACCAATGGCCCTAACAAGGACTCAACAGCAGGCCGGTACAGGCGCTTCACTGGGGATTCTGGGATTGAAGTGTGTGAAGGCCAGGACCACCCATGGGATCAGCATGAGTTTTTTGACAGAGAAGAAATGTTAGAAGAGGAGGGCTTGAGAGGAAAGGATGAGCCAGATGGCTGTACTGATCCCCAGACTGCTGAACGGGGTCTTGCTGGTGCACCTGCAGCTGATGACACCCAAACAAAGTCTCCTGGGTGATGATGTCTGTCTTGTAGTTTTAGAACGTTGCACCTTTTGTACTAAGACGTTGGCTCTTTCTGCAGACCTAGTTATTCAGGCTGTGGGTATTCGGTTCATTAACCTAATAGTCTGATAGCTTGATTTGTACATGGATACTTGAAAATGGTCCCTTTTTAGTCTTCATCCACAAGACTATGTGGATTATGAACACAATGGGCCTTAAAAAGGATAAGGGTTGGTGTATGACACCAGATAATAATCCAGTTAGAAGGGAAATGAAATGCAGTTGTACATTATAGACCAGCTGTAAGCTGATGTGAAGTTAAAGTGTTCCACAGTGTGATTCCTTTTTAGGGATTCAGTACGGTTGTTTGAAAGCACTGAGAAGCCTCAACCTGTTGAGTCAGCTACTTGATGCACCGTCTGAGATTCCTCACTACATTACCAAAGAGTGTGGGGTGACATATTTACCTTTACTGGGGGAGACATGGATCATGTAGCATTAGATTGTCCAGGATGCATGAAACAACTGAAACAGTTTATTTTTTCCCCCAACACAATCTGAGCCTCACCTTACTATGTGCTGTTTGAAGCTGATTATTATCTACCTGCTTCAGAAGAAGTACTGAAACTTAGTGTGATCAAGGCCAAAATAATGAGTTTTTTCAAGTGTACTGTATTTCTGATTTTATCTCAACCATATGTCTCATTAGTAATGAGATGTTATGCATGTTTGTTTTTTTTAATAAATGTATTTTATCATTTTAAATGTGTTACTAAAACAATGACTACACGTCTTCTCTGTGTCTGATTTGTGCTGAATTTCTGTAACTGGCTGTATGAATATTATCAATTTGCAATAAGTGGAATTACCTCCATTTATTGCAAAGAACTACCATTGAGTGAGGTTACCACTGACCACAAAGTTTAACAGAACCTTCTGTTTTCTTCATGCAGACTCAAAGCACTCAATCAGAGGGAGGTTTGTTCTATTTGGTTCCTGTACTAGTTTAGTAGTTGCTGTATCTGAACTGGGCTCTTCTATCAACGTGTATTCAGGTTTTAAAGAGCTGCACTTTCAAAACCATTAACATGTTCCGTCATATCTAGTCTGCTGAAAACCAGGCCGTTGTTCTACGCTTTGCTTCGTCCAGAGGATCTGGCCTCTTGACTATTGAGAAACGATTGCTTCCCGGAGGCGTGACCTCTGTTGACGCTTTAAATTTTATCCAATTGCTAACTTTTCCTGTGACTTATGGGTAGAAGCAGTTTGATACTATGAAGTTGCCTGCACTGTAAACTGTCATCCTTCACTGTGAAGATTGAAGTGCCAGTACAAACCAGATGGCTGTTGATGTTAATTTAATGTTTGGAAATGTGGCCAACACAGACTGAATGACTTCCTTCACTTCCTCTGTAGTCATTGCTAAAACTACCGGGAGACTACAATTCTAGCGCAGAAATTCAACATTATCATTCAAAACTTCTGATTGCTGATTGGCCCGGTTGAAATTCTACTGGAGGAATCCAAGTAAATGGGGGAAAGCCCAGACTGAGCTGTGAAATGCAGTGTTTCCCCCAGAAAACTTGCTAAGTTCAGTGGATGGGGCGCTGAGGCGGTCCACCATGTTTTTGTATTAAAAGGTGTTAAGTTGACAGAAAATGGAAACATTACTTGGTAACTATATGTTACAGGAAGACATAGGCAGTGAAATGCTATTTAAACCCACAACTATAGAATCTTAAAAAACAACAAAACAATTTAAAAAATGTTTTATCTTGCATATGTGTAAAATTAATCAACTTTTGTTGCAAAGTGCTCCACCAGAGGTAAATATGTGAGCATTTTAGGTTATGTGCCAGACATTTTGATTCATAAATAAATGTCTTGAAGAGGAAGAAAACATGTATGTTTAAAAATATTCATAATCAAAAGTCTGCCTTGCCCAAATGAGGCCTACCTTTTTTAATTTCCTTTTTTGCAATTAATAGAGGTAATATCTTCTGCTGTCTTGGTTTAGACAAGAAGGGACGACCGCTCCAAGATGGCCGCCGTATTTCCTATTGTTGTCCTATGGTTCCTCCCGTACGGCATTTGGTAGCATGCTGAAACCATAGACATAATTCTTGATATATGTCTATGGCTGTAACGACAACAGGAAGAGCAGGGAGTATTGGTTTAAATCGGCTAGAAGAACAACCTGCATGCATTGTTTGTTCTTAAACTTTTCTGCACATCTACAGACTGATAAATGTGCTGCTCTTATTCCTCAGTAACTCTTAGTGTTCCATATGACCGTCTCAGCACTCAAACAGTTGTGAATCAGAGCGTCCTTCCGGATGATCCAATCATAGCGCAGACCTCTCGGAGCTTGTCACTACTGCGCACGCTCCTCCCACAGTTACTGTCCAAGTTAACGTAGAGACGGTAAGTGGTGTTTTTAGTCGAGTATTTATTCATTTCTTTCCGTTTTAATTAGCTTTATTGGAAGAAAATGCTTCCTGTTGTTCTTCTGGCTCTGACTTCCTGTGTCGGCGTTAAATGGCTGCTGTTTGACTGCTGGCTTCTCTCAGACACCTCCAGCTGCCTGCGAACCACAGTGTCGCAATGCGATTTCAAAAGGACTATCATGGCTATGTTTGCACACAGTTTACTCCGGCTTGTTGTACTTTCTAATGTGTCTAATGTATCCGAGATTTATGAAATAATTGTCGGGTTTGACCAGGTTTTAAACAGAGGCAAATATAAGATATCGCATGGCATATACAGCTGTGAGGCCACCTTCCTGCTTCTGCAGGAATTAAGATGGCAAGCAGCTTGGTTCATTGTGCATTAAATATCTAGTCATTAGCCAGTAAGAGCACCGCTATAAAGGCAGTTTGCTGTTCTGGAGCATACAGGTGTGTGTTAACGGAATACACCAGTAACTCGTATGTTATCAGCATTTGCAAAACTATTGCAAACCAAATGATTCCACCTGAAAGAGCTCACTAACATGGGCCACTGCTCCTGTAAGAACTGCTGGCATCCAGGCTCAGAGTTGGGTTGCAACTAGTGAAATTTACTCAGTTACATTTACTTTAATAACTTTTTTTCCCCTTTAAAATGTAGTTTTAGGAGTATTTTTACTACACTGTACATTTTGCTTTTTCTTGACTAATTTTATTATGAAGTATTGTTACTCTTGAGTAAAATTTCTGGATTCTCTAACCACTGTGAGTAACTTCTTTGAATGAGAACAAACATGTTTTAACCAAAAATTCACTAGACACACACTTGCAGTTATTAATTACGTTTTTTATTGAAAGAAACTGAAAAGTTACATACTGCAGCTTTAAAGCATGTATAATATTTGATGTATTCTTGTTCATTAGACGTTGTATTTACCTACTTATTGTACATGAAAAGAACAAAGATTATACTTCATATTCACAAGCAAAACGTCCTCTGTTATTTTTTTGAAAAATTTCACTGAAAAAAAGTCTAGATTCAGGAACACTGTCTCAGTCTTACTCATGTCACAGACTCCTGTTTTTGTCTCAAAATGGATCAGCCTGATTCTGACTCTAATGAGCAAACCTTTTCACCGCAGGAACATTTTCAACGTTTAAGATGACGACTTCGTGGAGTGACCGTCTGCAGAACTGTGCTGAACTCCCGGCCAACATGGACGGCATTGCAATGAAGAAGTATCGACGCGAAGCTCACCACAGGTACAGTCACACCTGTGTTTCAGTTGTATAACACCTGTATAACAGGTCCATGGTTCCTGTTATGACATCACTGTAGAGTTGTCAAAATAATCAATATCTTAATATATGTGATACTATAAAAATTAATTGCTCAAAGGTACTTAGGTGCATCAAGATCAATATGAACTGAGCCATTTATAATTATTTGTCAAAATTGTGGCACTTCTTTCAGCAGCTGTGCTGCAATAAGAGACACTCCGCCCCTCCCCACAGTCACTAACCTGATCAAAACAAATACTTGCTGTAAGTTTTAATCTCTGAAACATTGTGAAGGCATCTGGGAAAACATGAGCAACCCTTTTTATAGCTGATGAATAGCATTGTTTGGAGATAATTCCCCCATGAATGCTGCAAGCTAATGCTGTAACACTGATGTTTGAGATAGGATCGACCCCCTCCCCCCCAGTCCTGTAAAATATGGAATGTATTTGGCTGATGGATGTTGCGCTCCGTATTGAACCGATACAGATTGTTCTGTATTTCTGTACATGTCTGATAGACACGCCTATTACACACGTGTCAACGCTAAGAGTAACAATGATGATCAAAATAAAACACACAGAACGCTACGATTGGAAGCTGTTGTCACGGTTGCCTAGAGACGGACACCACACAGCCGAGGCGAGATGCTATCAACCCGGGTCGTTTCAAAATGTCACATGATTCAGGTTTAACCCCACATTTAACTCAGGGGTAACTTGACTCAGAATTGAACTAACCTGGTTGATATCTCCTGTTCTGAAACCAAAAACTCTGAGTATCACAGAGCGGTGTAGCTCAGTGAAGCAGTAACAAACCCTCTGCTTGACATAAGATAATAAATCACAGATCCCCCATCACTCAAAAAAAAATTTTTTAAATAGATTTTACCAATTCCGACAACTATTTTCATGCCTTTTGGACCTGCACACCTGTTCAACTCTTCTGGATATCAGTAACAGAAAAACTCTCTACCATTTTGGGTTGCAGAGTCCCAGAGTTTCATGTGGATCCACTTCTTGTTTCTCCAACTATTGCCAAGAAAATAATACTTCTCGATTGGAAATAAGAAAACTCACCAAATATTAACATCGGGACAAACCTTCTTACTAAATATATACATCTGGAAAGCTAAAATGCTACATAAATAGAAAGTATAGTTGGTATATGCTACAGAAAAATTATTGCAATTCAAAAAAATTATTTTGATTATCAATATTTCACACTCTGACATTACAATAATATTATGTTTTGTGATACGTTGTGCAGCTGTACCTGCATCACAGTTGTTTTATGCTAAATGTTCATACTTTTAATTGTGGAGTTATGAAACGTTTACATAAAGAAATTTGAAAAGACTAGTCAGACCTGAAGGAAAACTGGAAATGATCGACTTCTGATAGCCTTGCAAGTTCATCTTTAATGATTGCTATGCTTTGAGTGTATTTAGTGAAATTATTGCAAAGAAAAAACCAATACAGAGAATCACACAAAAGAGTCTATTCCCATTGTAACAAGGAGCAGTTTTGTCAATCTGAAATGAAGAATTTGTATTTACTTTTTTTTTGTAAAGAAACTGCTTCTACTCTTTTGAACTTAAAGGCCTGTCAGAATGATTGCATATTAACATTATTTGAGTTGATGAGGATCATCTGGCAGAAACAAATCAATCTGTGTTGATTTGAACTTTCTGTATTAACATTAGTGGCTTCAGACATATCTAGTCTCTCTGGTTTATGCATATTGCTACATGAGTTCAGTAGTAATCCTACATGTATTTTCTATTGCAAAGCTTTCCGAGGGATCTGGCTCATCCTGCAATGAGGTACGCATCCCTTTTGTTTTTGAAGCACACTGTTATGACCGGTGTTATAATTTCCATGATATGACATAATTCTTCATAATACTTTCATAAAATGTCATCAGTACTGACACAACACCCAGTAGGTGGTCCATGTGAGTGTTTTGGTTGTGAAATCTAAATGGTGTCACAGATTATATGACTGTATTTTAGAATCAAATTCAAAAATACTTTGAAACCAGAGATAAATTAGATGTTATAACTCATATTATTCAAGGTTCTTCCGATGGTGATGGTTGTGCGCATGGATCTCCTTAAAGTGGATCTGAAGAAACTCCAGACTAAACACAGACTGTTGTTCTAAGACAGTCTCATGCAGAGGATGGTCAGGGTTGTCCATAATTTTCATGATTTTATGTAAAATCAATTGCCTCCAAAGAGTCCACATTCGTTCCCAGAGCAGAACCGGCCTTCTTTATCAGATTTTGGGTTTTTTAGGTCCCTGGTTCTGATGGCAGTAGAAGAGACGACTGTCTCAACAACAGACTTGTAGAAGATCTGCAGAACAGAACAGTCAGTGATGGGATGAGGGACATCAATTGCTGCAACATTTATCACCTTGTTAGACGTCTTTCTACCTCTGGAACTTTAAAGTCTCAGTAAAATAAATTTGAGTTTATGGGCGTTATGATGCATCTAGGAGTCAACAGTTGCATGAGGCTCTGCGTGTAGCAGCTCTGACTTGGTGTCCTTGTTGCTCTGAACAGATGTGTTCCATACCAAAGTGATTAAGGATAAATTAACACGTTTTCAGGCTCACGTATGAAACAGCGTGTCAGTCATTTTAATTTTTTCAGCTCTCCATTTTGTTTTGATTAAAAAGTGTCTCATGCTCCCTCTGGGTAATGCATATCTTCATCATCCCAGTAACATCCTAATGTTGCCATGTAACAACTTGAAAGAATTTTATCTATTTGAATGTGTAGCGCATGTCTGTCTGTGCTTATAAATGTATTTTGGGAGAATTATTTTGCTTTTGCAACTCACTGTGTCTTTTGATCAGTCATTTACCTAGGAGTCGCTTGGAGGGAATCAGAAAAGTGCACAATTAAAAAAAGACAAAAGAATTGCTCTTAATTGTAACTAGATGCTTGTCATTGCAGAGTGTTTGTCAATCGAAGCTTGGCCATGGAAAAAATCAAGTGCTTTGGATTTGACATGGATTATACTCTTGCTGGTAAGTACAGTATAACCCTAATTTAAAACAAAAGTCATCTGAAGGTTTCTGAGAAAACAAATTTGGTAAAAATTCTGTAAATAAATCCTAATAACATCCCTGAATGTGTTCTCTCTGTTTAATGGAAGAATTTAGTTTTGGTTCAAATTCTGTTTCATCATTTAAATACTTCTATCTGTCCCCTGTATACAGTACTTTTAGGGAAATGGTTTCGTATTTAAAAAAGAAATTGAATTATTTGCTAGCATTTTTATGTATTTTTAATATAGTATGAACTTAAGTGGTTCAGACATTGTGTTATGCTGTGACGATCATTCTGCCTCCCTTCCTGTACAGTGTATAAATCTCCAGAGTACGAGTCACTGGGATTTGACTTGACCGTTGAGCGTCTGGTATCCATCGGTTACCCCCAAGAGTTGCTCAACTTTGTCTACGATCCCTCCTTCCCCACCAGGTGGGTTCCTCTCGGCGTCTTGTTTGGTTTTCTGACTCAGTCGTTGTTGCAGAGATCGAATCTCTTACCTTCACTTATCTGTCTGCATCATCTCAGAGGTCTGGTGTTTGACACCATGTTTGGCAACCTGCTAAAAGTGGATGCCTATGGGAACATTCTGGTGTGTGCACACGGGTTCAACTTCTTGAGGGGGTGAGCTTCACACGCTGACATCTCTCCCTATTCCACCACATAGTGAGACACTGAGGTTCTAATCGCAACCAGGTAGCAGACATGATATGTACAACGTCTCACTAGAGCTTATGCATTATGTTTGGCTAGCAGCAGTAGGCTTGTCACGATAACAAATTTTGCTGGACGATAAATTGTTCCAGAAGTTATTGCGATAAACGATAATATTCTTTTGAGACAATTCTTAAGTAATATAGAAGTAATAGCAAAATAATAATGCAAGAGCACATTCTAAAAGGTTAGTAAACTTTACAGTCAAATGAACATTTAACACTGGAACTGGAAGAAATTTTATATATCAAAACTAAATAAACAAAGCAATAAATAAAATCAATTTTGAAGTGTTTGTAAACAAAATTGTCCTTCAAAAAATGGGATAGTTGAGACCAAAGCACCAGACTGAAGATTTTTATGATCCAGTTTTTGGTAGAAAGAGAGGTCAAAAGGATAAATGATAAATCATGCCAATGGAAATTATTGGCTTTGTTTTAATTTATCATACGATTAATTAATTTATTGCTTATTGTGACAGGCCTAAACACCAGCATTTAAATGGCCCATTCACAGCTGACTGTGTTGTTTCTGTGCACAGACCTGAGATCAGAGAGATGTATCCCAACAAATTCATCCAGCGTGGAGATACCGACCGTTTCTACATCCTGAACACACTCTTTAACCTGCCGGGTTAGTATAAGCTCCTTTTACATCTCCATTCTAAAATGAAACATGACCCCAGACTCTAAAGCCCTGAGTATATGTGGGTGAAACTAACCAGAATTATTTCTTACTCTGTATCTCAGAATTTAAGGTAAAACACAGCGATAGCTTCAGAATGACTGGTCAAATATTTGGAAGAATGAAAAAAATATAATGATAATTAAAGCTGCAAGCAGCCTCAAACAGTCAAACGACCCCTTGATCTCCAACACCGCCACCCCAGTTTTGTAGTCAACATCCTAACTAGTCACGCACTTGGCGACTATGTGGTACATTTGGGAAATTTTCTAAAGGGCCTTCAGTGCTGCACCTTCCATCCCCCAGCCCACACAGTCCAACCAGCAGTCGGTACTGAGAAGAATTCAGCATCTTGTTGCTCTGTGTGGTCAGACAACTTGACATCAGAATGTGTCAAAGAATAAAACCAAGATGTGCAGCAAGCAAATCAGTGACTTCCTGTTGGGAGAGGGCGGGGTTAAGGTGATGTCATCATGTTACCATGTGAACGTAATGAGATGAGTGCTCGTCTGTTAAAACGCTCAGAAAGCGTGATACAGCAAGCATCCCACGCGTGGACGGTTTTCTGCCTCAATGTTTAACGGCGAATTGGCAGATTTTGGGGCCGAGCCTTGCCCATGTGCCTTGATGCAGAAAAAACCAGGAAGATGGAAAAACATCCACAGTTCAGGTCCTTGCCGGATATCCAATAACTTTGCACAATAATCCAAATACAGTGAAAATCACCACCATAGGTAATGAGTCAACACAGCCAAAAAACCTTTGGCCATGCCAGTCATGTGTTTTGTGGCAAAGCAAATTTGATGTAATACTGTATAATCAGATGGTTCATTTTGTTTTCCTCCACAGAAACGTACCTCTTCGCTTGTTTGGTGGATTTCTTTACTAACTGTCCCAGATATGCAAGGTACACACACACACACACACTCTGCCTCAGTCTGTGGGAGCGATTCCAATGTTTTAGAGCATTGGAATCTAAAGGATTTCCAGTGTTCCTGTATTTCCGGTTCTGGTTTCCTTTTTTCATTATAAGTTGCTTCAGAGGGCTCTTAGACTGAGCACAGGCATTTGTGCTCAGTCTAAAAACAGCAACAAGAAACCAGAACATAAGCTTTGAAAGATCTTTAAAAGAAATAGTCATCAAGACAAATTTTCAGAAATGACTAGAAAGACTGACCGCTTTGAAGAACACACAAAAAACTGGTTGGCAGAATGTTGAGTAAATTAATGGTGAAAATGCTCTGTGAACCTGTCTGCAGTTGTGAATCTGGCTTCAAAGATGGCGACCTCTTCATGTCATACAAGAGCATGTTCCAGGACGTGAGAGACGCTGTGGACTGGGTTCACTTCAAGGTAAACCCTGTTCCTGTTCTTTAATAACTCCTTGGCTTCTGCTTTCACTTTGTTCACTCTCTCTGCTGGCTCTCACTTGATGTTCATAGGGAACCTTGAAAGAGAAGACGGTTGAGAACCTGGAGAAGTATGTGGTAAAGGATGTAAGTGGACTCGGCTTTCCGTGAAACCTGACGTCTGACTGTAAAGAACTGTTGGGTTTGACTTGTGTTGTTGGTGTTTGTGGACAGCCGAAGCTCCCTCTGCTCCTCAGCCGCATGAACGAAGTGGCTAAAGTATTTCTGGCCACCAACAGTGATTATAAATACACTGAGGTAAGTTTCTTCTTTCTTCATGATTAACTTGTGTAGTTCTATTATTTCTTATTTTTCTTGGAATAAATCTACTGTGAGGTTTTATTTTTCTGAGACCGTTTATTTTTATTCTGTTTTCATTGGTGTTAAAAACATGTCTCCTATCTTCTTGCAGAAAATCATGACCTACCTGTTTGACTTTTCTCATGGACCAAAGGTGCGTCGAGTTTATCGGGAACCTGAATAGAATCAGAATCATGGCCGTTGTGACATTTTTTAAGACAAAGCATCATGCAGAACACTTCCTCATGCGTGTGCTGTTCCCCCAGCCAGGAACTCCTCACCGGCCCTGGCAGTCCTACTTTGACCTGATCCTGGTCGACGCCCGCAAGCCCGTGTTCTTTGGGGAAGGTACAGTTCTGCGGCAAGTCGACACTGTAAGTGTGTGCTATGAGATAGACTTCAAAGTTATGGAGCAAAATCATCTGTTGTTCAGACAGATTTGAAAATGTTTTCTCCTTTTGTGTGTTAGCAATTTACAGAAAACTCAGCAGGCTCATAATAATACACTGAAGCTTTGATCTCTTCCACTCCCAGTAAAGCCTCTGAATTCACTCAATAGTATTTCATCCAGCAGCAAGAAAACAAGCCTAAGCATACCTTCTCCAAGCACAAAGTAGTTCTCTACTGGCCAAGGCAGTCACCTGATTTAGATCCAGCTGACCATGGCTTCTTTGTTCTAGAACGCCTTTAGCGTTCTAAGACGAACGCTAAAGGGACAAATAAATAGTAGCTGAAGATGGATGCAGATCATCATCTTCATCATCATCATCATCATCATCACTGAGGATCATGAACCAGACTTTTAAGTCGTGATTCTGTGTAGGGAAACTACAGAGCAGAGTAGCTTTAATTTACGCCTACCACCTTTCCCCAAACATGACGGCGTCCTGAAGTGAGAGGAGCCGTAACAAACTATGCACCTTATTCGTGTCTAAGTTAGGTTCAGGCCTCATAGCGAGAAGCTAAAACCAGACGCCATTGAATGTCGTGTTCTCTGAAAGTGTGTGATGAATCTGTGGATTGTTTCAGACCACGGGTCGGCTGAAGATCGGCACATACACCGGACCGCTCCAGCACGGCATCGTGTACTCTGGAGGTAAATGTTCCAATGGGCAGATATTTGTAAGCCATCCCCTCAGTAATTATTGAATAAAAGAAAAAAAATTAATCAGCGCCATTTCCAAAAGTATCTACACCCTTAAACCTTCGCTCAGTTTGTCATGTTACAAACCAACTTCCATCTGTTTTATTGGGATTTCATAAGAAAGACCAACATTGCTAGTAGTGCATTATTGTGAAGTTGAAAGTTTTCAAAATGCTGTACTTATAAAACTCAGAAAACTATGCATTTTTACTCAATTCTTTAATTGGACTTTTTCCAATAAATGAGTTCCAGACCTTAATTTTGGCTGATTCCAGTGCCAGTTTTTCACTGGTGCTAGTAAAGAACCTGTTTATTTTTCCAACACCAAAGAGCAAGAGACATGTAATTGTTAACATCTAATTCAGCCTCCGATCAGACCTTCTAATACTCCCTTCACTTTCTCTCTCAGGATCCTCAGACATCGTTTGCGACTTGCTGGGTGCTAAAGGAAAGGACATCATCTACATTGGAGACCACATTTTTGGAGACATTCTAAAGTCCAAGAAGCGTCAGGGCTGGAGAACGTTCCTGGTCATACCGGAGCTGGCCCAGGAGCTTCATGTGTGGACTGACAAGAGCGGTGAGAGGCCTCAGCATCACATTTAAAAGGGACCCGTCAGTTTTTTAGGCAGTATGTCATGGAACAAGTTAGAAAGCTGAACAGTCAGTAACATACACACATGGACAAAATTGTTGGGACCCCTCGATTAATGAAAGAAAAACCCACAATGGTCACAGAAATAACTTGAATCTGACAAAGGTAATAATGAATAAAAATTCTATGAAAATTAACTGAAGAAAGTCAGACAACATTGCTTTTCATATATGCTTCAACAGAATTATTAAAATAAATAAACTTATCAAACTTGCCTAAAATCATGTTTGATATATGTATGTCTAATTATATACAATATAGCATTTTAATAACTACTAAAGGTAACATAGTTATTTGTTTGAGCTATAAAATGACACCATGTAGATGGAAAATGTTGTACTGCCCCTTTAATGCGTCAAGCTGGCTCTAGAATAATAAATCTGAACTGTGGCCACGCGTCCGTTTCCATTAGTTTCTTTGTAAAGCTGTAACTTTTCAGGAATCTGGTTCAAATATTCATGCATAGCCTGACATACATGATGAAAACGTAGCTCTGATTTGCTTGTTTTCATACCGTTAAGTAATTATTACTCACCTGCTTTTTGCAAGTGCAAAATGCATCCGACAGAACTGAGCTGAGAAGGTTGTACAGCTCCTCCATGTATTCTGTCACCATGGTGACAGAATACATGGCTGGTCAAATATTTGGAAGATTAAAAAAGTATAATAATAATAATAATAATAATAATAATAATAATAAAATAGAAGATACAGGAAGAACCTCATAATTGTAGCATGTTATTGTGATAACATTGAAAAGCTGCCAATTTGCTGCGTGTTCCACAAATTTTGCAGGCTAAATGATGTCTGAGTGGGAGAGATGAGCACAGTTTCATACTCAGCTTTGTGGTTAAAAATTGTTGTTCAGCTGCTCCAAGTAAGCTGACTCATCAGTGTCGTTTTCTCTCCAGCCATCTTTGAGGAACTTCAGTCACTTGACTGCTTTCTCGCAGATCTATACAAGTAAGGTCCTGTTTTTTCTTTAAATATATGTGTTGTGTACTAATGGATTCTTACAACATATCCTTTAACACGTACTTATGAAACTGCAGGATGTGCATTTCTTCTATCATACTTCAACTATTGACAAAGAAGCGTGATCATAGAGAGGGTTCTGCATGACCATGACGTGATCTTGCAGAACCCTTACTTTAACTAGACAGGTGAACCCTCCCATGTTTCCATCTTCAGGCATTTGGACAGCAGTAGTAATGAAAGACCTGACATCAGCTCACTGCAGAGGCGCATCAAGGTAATACCTTATGAAAGATAACAAAAAAAAAATTAAAAATCTGAACAAAAGTCTATGAAATGAACAAATTACAACTAACTTAACAGAGCAACTCCAAAGGCTGCCATCACTACTCTAGAAATAGAAACATAATTTAAACCATGTGGTTTTTGTCAACACAGTCAACTTTATTCACATTAGTTTAAAAAGTTTTCAGTCTATGGAAACCCAGTAGATTCTATCGAGTCATTGACTTGCAGCACTCGTTTTCCACTGCAATTAAATATTTTCTCGACATGGTGCAGCTGCCATTTTTATAGAAACCAACGGATATTTGAATTTCTCTGGATTTCTTTGCTTTCACTATCACAGCCACATGCACTGCATCCGGAAGGTATTTTCAACTTTGGTAGAATTTTTTGAGGAAATTGATTAATTTAATACATTTTTAAATAAAGCTGTACCATACCAAAATGTGTAAAAATAAAGCACTGTGAATACTTTGCATGTTATCTTATGCAAGCTGTGACCGTTCTCTTTGATCAACATGTTGTCTACAGAAAGTCACCCATGACATGGACATGTGCTATGGAATGATGGGAAGTCTATTTCGCAGTGGATCCCGGCAGACGCTGTTTGCCTCCCAGGTGATGCGCTACGCTGACCTGTACGCGGCCTCTTTCATCAACCTGCTCTACTACCCCTTCAGCTATCTGTTCAGGGCTGCACATGTACTGGTGAGTTTATTATTGCTTCATTTTAGATCTGAGCTTCTCAGTGTTGACATCTGACTCATTGTGGGACTATTTGGTAATCTTTTATATTCCTTGCTGCTTATCCAGCACAACTATATATAGTTACTTGAATGGACTTTTGCTAGCAGGGATGCCTTCACCTGTTTTAGATGAGAGCGGGACGCTAAAGCTAAAGGAGTTGTGTTGGAGACATCAGCACAGAAACAGGATTTTGTGGTAAATGTGGTTTAACTGGTCTAGACAGACATCTCAGGGTTTAATAATACTATGATGACATTGTGCTGCCGGTGGCCAAGCATGCTGGTGGAAAGCCAATAATGTGGGCATGTTTTGCACTAAATAGAGCCTGAACTGCTCTGCATATTTTTTCATATTTATTTATTCATATACAGAGCAGTGTTATACTGATGTATAACTATTACACTATACAAGGTTTCCTCCAGAACCTTGCTAAGCCTGGTGGTTGGGTGCTAGGGCGGTCATTCATCCAGCGGCCCATTGGGTTTTTGAGTTAAAAAATGTTTAAAGTTGACAGGAAATTTGAAAATATTACTTGATAATTATGTGTTATTGAAAGATTGGAAGATTAATACCTGAACACCAAAAGGGAAACCCTGCTATAATATAGTACAGTATTATACTATAGTACAGTGATATTGTATTGCACCATATTATAGTATAACACTATGTATTATATATAGTACTTCATATATTATAATAAACCTAACCCCTAACCTGTATAATAAATGGCCCTGTCCAAGTCCAGACCGAAACCAGATTGATCAGATATCCAGTAATAACCCTTTCATTCTATTGGCTCAGAGGTTGCCAGGCGACTGTACATTTTTCGTTCCAAGCGCGAGCAGAAAATGATTTGCAAGTGAGCAGAGAGGTTTGCAAGCGAAGATTTGATCCGAGCAAAGACAAGTTTTGAGCGTGAGGAGAAAGGTTTGAGAGAGCACAGCAACTATTTGACAGTGAGCATTGGTTTTGGGTTCAAGCATTACAAGTTTTGAGAACAAAAGACATGAAGTCCTGCTTTCAATCTGAAAATATAAGCACAATATTAAAAGTTTTGAGAACAAAAGACATGAAATCAAGCTTTCAGACTGTAAATGCGTGCTCTCAAATTATGGCAGGAAAATTCCCCCATAAATATGGGGGAACATCAGGCAACTGGCCAGAAACATATTTCTGCAGTCCTCAATGAATTAAAGGCCATTTGCCAATTTCCGCCACTCCGCCATGGAACGCACTCTGCAGCAGTTACACACCAATGAGAGCATTTAATGCCAAAACACACAGGATAAGGTTGGATGACGAGTCGCTAGCTCTCCCCTTCGCCTGCCTGTCTGCCTGAGCTCTGCTTCTGTGTCTCGTTGTCCAGATGCCTCACGAGTCGACGGTGGAGCACTCACACGTCAACCTGATAGACACGGAGTCGCCGCTCGCCACCCGCAACCGCCGAGACTTTGATGTCAAAGAAATGGAGATCAAGCGGCACCAGCTCACTCGATCCATCAGTGAGATCCAGCCGCCTCACCTGTTCCCCCAGGCTCCACAGGAGATCACCCACTGCCACGACGAGGACGACGACGAGGAGGAGGAAGAGGAAGAGGAGGAGGAAGAAGAAGAGGAGTGAAAGGAAGCAGATAGATGAGCCTTATCTCTGTTGCACATTTTATTTGATTGTTCAAAGCGTAATGTTTTTGTCCAACTTTCAAGCGGCTGATGGATATTTAATCTCATCCAGGTTTGCTGGTTTGGCCCGGATCATGAAGCCAGTTTGGATCTAGTTGTTCTTAGTAAAGGATTGTAAAGGATTCAGGCATAAGCAGATACAGCAAATAGAAAAGACTGAATTATACTGTATGTTTGTGTGTGTGTGTGTGTGTGTGTGTGTGTGTGTGTGTTTAGGTCCTGCTGGTTTCTGTTCAGCCATCAGCTTCTCCACTCAGTCGGAGCTCTTTTTTCTTACTGCCATTTTGCTCTTTTGCTTTTGTTTTCCTGCAGCGTTATGCACAAGTCTGCCAGTCTGTGCATGAAGGCAAAGAAGCAGCTTTATACTATGTGCTCATTTAAATATGTGGCAGCAGATTTACAATTTGTATTACGTAAAGGCAGACCAATCAATTAAAACCATCGCAACTGCTGGACTGTCAGATAAATGCTGGTGATAAATATCTTCATCAGTCTTTCATCTTGTGGGTGGTTAGTGTATCAAAAAACATTTGTGTAATAATATTTAAAAAAGGCTCCAAGCAGAGACCTGAGCAGCTTCTGCAGGTTGTTAAACGGTTAAACCTCATAACATGTTATCAGCTTCCACTTCCTGTTCTCTGACACTCTGACAGGCTGCTGCTGTTACGACATCTCAGACCAGCTCAGATGGTCAGGATGTGGTCAGATTGTGCAGCTGTACAGAGAATCCTGTAAACATGGTCAACTAATTCTGCAGAGGTGTTTTAGGTTTTACTGGATGGACTGATGGATTATTCAATATTCTAGCTCTAGTTAATTGACCCTCAGGTCGATTAGTAAGTTGGTCTAAGTTGGTTAAATTTCAGTCTCTCTTTTTAACTGATTTGAGTCTGTTCCTCATCTAGATTCATGGTACAACAAGAACACAGATCAGCCTTCAAAAATGTTTTTTTTCTTTTGTCTTCCTGCTGTGAGAAGTTATTCATTATTAACTCATGTAATCTACCTGTTTAGGAAATGGCTCACATTGAGTCTTTTTCCCTCAGCAACAAAGTTCGCTAACACTTTATTTGATGGGGTGTGCATAAGACTGACATGACACTGTCATAAACATGACATAATATCTGTTATGAACATGAAGGAGTCTTTATGAATAGCTATGACTGTTGCCATGAAGTGTCATTTGGTAATTAGTGACACTTTTAATGCAAAGTTGCTCTAAAAATGGCCTGAAAAGTCCATTAAAAGTGCCGACTTTGCATTACTTTGTAATGACACTTTAATGCAAAGTTGGCACTTTTAATGGATTTTCAATGCAACTTTTAAAGCAACTTTGCATTAAAGGTGTTATTATTTACCAAATGACACTTAATGACAACAGTCATAAACACTAATAAAGACTCCTTCATGTTCATAACAGATGTTGTGTTATGTTTATGACAGTGTCATGTCAGTCTTATGTCAAATAAAGTGTTCATACAGAAGTGTTTTCATCCCAATTTTGTTGTTCTACACCTAGTCGATATGATGTTTACTTGTTATAAAAAGATTTTTTAAACAATCTCTCATCATCTCTATTGTCTCTGCGATTTAAGCATTTGGAATTTTTTCTCTTAGACATCCAATCTTCATGTGAATTATATTTTGTTGTTGTTGTTGTTATTGTTCCCTGTGTAAAAATGTTGAACTGTAATCAGAATTTTTGGATATCAGACTGTAAACAAAGGATAGGAAATCCTTTGCAGTTTTGCAACCATTAGTAGCTGAATTTAATGATTAATTATTTTGGCCAGTAGAGGCCAAATTAACCGCTACACATTGGAGTATTTGTTCCTTCAGGCAGGAGGATGACATGAACCAGGTCAGTCTGACTGATGACCTGTGATACGTGTGATTCTGAATCCTCCTACTGAATCACACAGTAACGCAACATAACCCAGTTTTTGTGTTATAAGAAACATGTTTCCTTCGATATTAATTTTCTTTATGCGGGGTTCGACCTGTCGCTTGACTTGATACTGTTATTGGGAGAAAAGGGTGGACATCTTGCAGTCTCTTGTTGTCCCAAATGAGCCATTTTCTGTAACAAGGTGTCTGTGTGGGCACCTGTGTCATCACTGATGCCGCCGTGGCTGTAGACGTGTTTCACATGCTGGAATGTTTAGTTGATCGAAGTTCACGTAACACAACAGTCAGTTTCTTAGTAGAACCTTCTACTGATAAAGATTCAAAGTTTTACTTTCATGTTACAGAGATGCTGGAAAGCAACTTCTTTTCGATATTCATTCAAAAGCCAAATTTAGCCAAATCAACTTTTGGTTGATGAGAGCCTGCAGCCCTTCACACTTCATGCATGCTTTTTATTTTAGTTTTTGCTGTGTCATATTTGTTGACATTGTTTCAGTGTTGAAATATTTTAATAAAGATTCTTATTATAAAATGCATAGATTTTTTTAAGTGATTTGTTCAAGGTGATATTAAATAAATGGAAATATGATTTATGCCAGTAGGTAGCTCCATTGGTAAGTGACAGATCAATCCCACACAGACAGATTGATGTTTAAGTATGTATATTTATTATGAAATGTGTTTTTGCATAAATAATTTAATTTTGGAACTTGAAACAATGAAATGCAACCCAACTTTCTTTCAGAGAAAAGCATTTTGATGTGGTGTTTAATCAGACACTTAACGGCTACATCAGCCATGATGCAGCAACATGCAGCATGACACCAGGGGAAGGGGTGCAACCTGCCACCACTATGGAACATCCACCCAGCCTTTATCCAACACGCTTTGTCTTGTGGGGTCGCGACAAGGAAAATATGCAAATTAAGAAATGCCAGAATTCACATGTTCTCACTGAACATGAACTGAACCTTTACAGGTTCCTCATGTGCTGTTTAACCTCATCGGCGTACCTCTGCATTCATCTTCACACCAAACCACAGCGACTGCTCTCTTATTAAAAGCTCTTTTGCAGGAGAAGTCTGTGAACACTGAAGGACACGCTGCTCTCTGGATGTCATCAGCAGCACCAAACCCTGATTCCACACTTGTGAGAACACGTGAGGCTTGAAGAAACGGGCCGAAGAGCGCTTTCAGGGCTGCTGTCAGGGTTGATCTGCCGTTTGGCCTTCAGGCTGCTGATAAGATTGTTCATCATCGTCACGTGCTGAAATGAAGGGTCACGGTCATTTTCTCAGCTCATCGGACCCATAAAGAAATATTCTCTGGATTACTGTGGTTCTGTCTTGATAATAATTCTGAGATTTGGTACCTTAGAAAATACTGCATTCTATTGAAATCTTGAGCTGTGCCAAACAACATTTTTATGTGCTGAATGTGGCCCGGTACGTCTTGAATAGGTGAAGTCTGGACTTTGGCCTTCAATACAACTTTGTAGCCATTTCTGGTATAAAAGTGTGAACCAAAACGATGGCTGAGGCAAAAAGAAAGTGTCACAGCGCCTTGAAGAAGTTTTCACAGCCCACGGATCTTACAGCACAACTGAATGATCAGTTCCTGTGTTTGTATACGATGCTGTAGATGTTTTTCCTAATCTTACCGAACAATCAGATTCATTCTAACCTCTGCAATCTTTAGTTTAAGAAGCAAACGTCAAGAGATTCCTACCAGGACAGATGCGGCTTCCTTCCGCTTCTTTTCCTTCCTTCAGTTTCTTTGTGAACTCACAAAGACTGAATGATGCAACTGAAACAAAAGCTGCTCAACAGTTTTAGCTTAACGGTGTGCAGATTTATGGGCTATGATGGACTGGTGACCTGTCCATGGTGACCCTGCCTCTCGCCCGTTGACCGCTGGAGATAGACACCAGCTCCCTGGTGACCCCACTACGGATGGATGGATTTATGGAGCTGGGTTTTTGCAGGTTTTCTCATCTCATCCAGTAATAAAAGAATATAAATGTCACATTATGTGTGTAAAAAGTACTTTCTACTTTTAATGGGGGTGTTAAGGCTGTGATTTTGATTGCAAAAAAACAAAAACAATCACAAACTGGATCAGCGTGAAAAGACGTTCAGTATTATTTAATTTTAAGAAACACTGAATGCTGAAACAAACATCTGTTTATTGATATTTTAACAGTTTAATTGGTTTCATCAACACATTCTGGCACGACCGGCCCTTTAAGAACAGTCAGATTTTTGATTTGGCCCGAAATGAAACCGAGTTTGACACGCCTGATCTAAACCTTCAAATTGAATGTTGCACCCAATCCCCATCTACTTTCTTCTTCTTCTACTAAACGCTCCAATTTGCATTATTTGCTGTTATTTTAACTGATGTGGCCAAACCGGCTACAGGTGGTTTGGCATTCTCTGCGGCTGTGATTCCTTCCTGGAGGAGGACATAGAGTTGAAATAAAACGACCATCAGCTAATCAGACTCTTTTTACTTTTCATCAAAGTAAATGAGTCATTTCTGTTTTGTGTCTCTGCTCTGTCTTCTCAAACCACCAGTCGTTGTGGGAAATGGTGTCTCATAGTGAGCCAGGTTCCTCTGAAGGTTTATTCCTGTTAAAAGGGAGTTTTTTTTTCTCTCCACTGTCGCTACATGCATGCTGTAAAAGTCAATGACAGTGTGTGCTCCCCCCAGTAGACGGGGGAGGAGTGAGTCCTGCAAGTCAATGACTCCATCCAACCTGCTGCTGGGTTTAAACTAGTCCGATAAGGGACTGAACTTGTTGCACTATTTGACAGGATTTGACTAGGATCAAAATTACATTTTATATAACGTGCCTCCAGATAATGTGTTGTAAACTAGCGCTGTATAAATAAACTGAACTTAATCAAAATTTGTGTCCAGACTCCAGTGGCATCCTGAAGAACTGCTTTCTATACCATCTGAAGTGACTAATCCTGTCCTTCTCATCCACTGAATGAAGCTCCACAAAAACACTTGACTTCTTTCATTTAAAAATATCAAACACACCAAACACATGTAACCAGTCCAGCTGTGCAATTCATCCAAAACCTGCCAAAAAGCCAACTGATCAAACATGAATGTGACACATAAGCAACCGAAGAGCCAGTTCTAGCGACCACTGTCTGCACTGCAGCAGCAAAAGCTGAGGTGATGATCATACAGGCCAGCAGGGGGCCTCTGGGAGCACCATTACATTAACCCCTGTGACGGCGGCGTGTTGTCATCCTGCATCACTTCAGCAGATGCGTCAGCTGGTCCTGCAGGTTCTTTGAGTGCTCCACACTAAGGGACAAAGGACAGTGAGAATACGCCGTGGCTTTGTGTTATGGCTTTACTCAGAGATATGGAGTACAGCCTAAACAACGCTGGGTATGCTGAGACGTACTTCTTCTGGATGGCCTCCTGTCTGAGAGGGGAGACACACATGCTTTAACTGTTTTTTCCTCCACAGCACCGACTAAAGTGAAGCAGCTGAGTGATACTTACTGGTATTGTAGATGAGTTGTTATGATGGACATTTTTCTCAGACTCTGGAGGACAGACAACACAAATGTCTTCAGTTAGCTCAAAGAAAAAGGTTTCCCCCAGAAAACCTGCTAAGCCTGGTGGTTGGACGTTAGGGCAGTCATCCATCCAGCAGTCCATCATGTTTTTGAATTAAAAAATGTTTAAAGTTGACGTGAAATTTGAAAATATCACTTGATAATTATGTCTTATTGAAAGATTGGGAGATTGATAACTGAACACCAACTATGAAGTCTTAAAAAAATGCAAACAGTTTTTAAAAATTTTAATAAATAAGTAATGCTAAGCCTGGTGGGGGCACAAGTAAAGCCTGATGGCCCGCCAGGCTTATAGTACACTGGGGGAAACCCTGAGTAAGAACTTACATCTTCAGAGTGCAGAATGGCATCCTCTTGGATCACCATATTCCTTGCTGCTTGGCCAAGAAGCTGAAAGACACCAATAATGAAAACATTATTGACAAAAAAAAAATCCTTCATTTCAGTAACTCAAACATTACAACCCATTTTGGGTGATCAATTCAACTCAAATGGGGAAATAGTTCTTCACTGCCAGCAGGCCAGTCTCATATCAGCGCTCCTCAAAGCCAGGATGTTGTTGCATTTTGCAGAATGTGGCTTGCCACTGATTTGCTGGAATACGTAGGGACGTCCCTGAAAAAGATGTTGCTCGGATGGCAGCACATGTTGCTCCAAAGCCTTTTTGTGTCTTTCAGCATCAATGGTGCTGTCACAGATGTGCAAGTTCCCCATAACACACTGGCACAAACACTCCCCATAACATCACATTAAGTCAAGTCCCAAAATAAACACGTAGGTCTCAAGCCAAGTACAAATTATTTATTAAACTGTATAATAATGTATTTTGTGATCAAGTAGGAATAAATATGCCTGATTTCAACTGAATCTAAAAAGGTGCAATTTTTAACAAAACAGATGATTCTCTGTATGATATATTAAGAAAACTTGCTTGACTCCCATGCGCTCGACGCAAACCTCCAAAAGTTCAATTAGTACCACGAAGGCGCTTCATGTTCGCGCTAAGTGTGCAGTGAACAAGATGTATGCACATATTTGTGACAAAGGAATATTGTGCGGCATATGATTTTATTTCACACAAATGCTCACTCATATGCGCTCAAAACATGCTCTGTGACTATGTGACGCAGGTCTTCTTCATCCAATCAGAGAATCTCTAGTAAATACTGGGTTATCTTGAATGAGTAACAACCAATCAGAAGCAATAAATCATGCTGCAACGAGCTAAGCAAAACTGGTGGGCTTAGGAAAATACAAGAAAACTTAAGGAAATAAAAACTTGAACTTTGTGGCTTTTAGTAAAGCAGACAAATACCTACTCATCACTGTCCATTTTTAATCAAGTCAAGTTTATTTGTATAGCACGTTTCAGCAACGAGGCAGTTCAACGCGCTTTACATTTTAAACACAAAAATAAAAAGTCATAAAAAACACACCAGTCAACAATTGAGAAACCAGTAACAAACATTATATTTGTACGAGTGCCATCAAATGAATCAGTTAATATTTCTTTTTATTTATCTTATTTTTAAATGTGATCAGTTTTACGAAGCTTGTCTTAAGATCCACTGGCCGATAACTTCTGAAGGGTTTAACTGAAGTGCAAAAAATATATGTTTAATTGAAATATATTTCACTGTGTTTTGTGTTTGTCTTTTTAAAACTATAGTTGAGGTTATCGGAAGACATTGTCAATAATGTCTTTCGATTACACAGGCAGCATATTTTAAAATTTCCTGTTGACATTTTTAACACAAAACACGATGGGCCGCTGGTGGACTACCCTATCTATTTGTATGGGAAATGTGTTGCTTAGCAAGTAAACATAAAAATATACACAATTCGGGTGTACTCATGAAGAACTGCTACAATATTATTTTTATTAAAGTCCATATGTTGGAGCCTGTTAAGACGCTTTTAGAGTAACGTAGCTATCCTTTTATTTTGTAATGTGTCCTTGTTTCCGGTGGTTGTCCGGTAATGTTCAATAGTATGACGAAAACAATAACCAAAGCGAGTGTTGCGTTACCTCTTGGCTGCGGGATCCTTTCAGCACCTGGCGGGTCAACGCAATCACGTCCCCGCTACAGGAGCCCACCTTGTCGGATAATAATCCTTTAACAGATTGGCCGAACCGCGGCTGAGAATCAGCTGACGCCATTTTCCTTGTTACAAAAAAAACAACGGCAACCGGAGAGGTCCTTAATTGAGAAGCAACGCGTTCATGAGGCGCCTGTTCGGTTCACATTTTGAGTCTGTCGTCCATTCGGTAGTTTACCGGTGTTCTCCTCTGCTCATACATTAAAATATTTGGAAACAACTACATAATGAAGCCTTAATTACTAAAAAAAAAAAAGACTTTAAAAAATATATTCTATTTGAAAAATATCTAAATAATCTGGCTTATTATGTAATATTAAAACAGAATTGAATTTAACCTTAAAGTTTCCTAAGAATTTCCAGGAGTATACACACATGAGCATGTGTGTGTAAATCCACAGCTGATTGTTAATTAACGAGGTCCATTCTTTGTGGCTAAAACATATGGAATTCTTGCAGGAAGTCTTTCTGCAAGGTTGAGGAGTTTTGATGGCAATTTAGACCACTCTTCCAAAATTGTATTTGTGAGGTCAGACACTGATGTTGGACAAAATAGTCTGACTCACAGTCTCAGTTCTAATTCAGTTTAGTTCAGTTCAGGATTCTATCCATGCGGGTCAAGTTCTTCGACACCAAACTACCTCTGACTGAAGAATATTTAGAAATGAAGACATTTCATGATTGATCTTCTTGCACAGGTCATCCATGTTAGCATTTACTTCAGAGCGATCCTGTCTTTTCCTGATGTTAGTAGCAGCAGTCTCCATGACTAGGTGCTGAATTAGACAGATTGCAGAGAAGAATAAAAAGCTAAACTCGCGCTACTGTCTTTGCCTCACTTGGTTTCATCCATAAGATGAGCTAAGTGTGGCCCCAGCGCTGGACAGTGAATGTAACTCTGTATCTGTTCCTTTTGTATGACATGTATGGCTTGCAACATTTGATCATTTTTCTGCATTAAAGTCTGTTTTTATATATGACCAAATCTCATTATTTCTCAAGGTAATTTACACTGAGGGGTTCTGGTCGGGTCCTGAAACTGGTAAATGAACCATGGAGGTACACAGAGACAAAAATGAATGAACTCCAACACCATGCATTTCAGCATTACAATGCCTCATCAACCATGTGTTATTTTCTTTCACTTCACAATTGTGTGCTACTTTGTAGTGGTCTGTCACATACAAAGTGACAAACCCAAATATACATGGGCTTTGCGGGTGAAACATGACACAAAGGAGAAAAAGTTCAGGGGGTGTGAACACTTTTGGGAAGACATTTCATTACTTGGAATAGAGCATCGGTTTTTTGAAGGGCATAACAATGGTTAAAAGTGGCTTTCTTCAAGGATTTCATCAGACAAGTGTCTCTTATCTTTGGTCTGTCAGAGTCAAGGCTTTGGCCTTGATGTGGTTGCATATAAGTGCAGTGCCGCATGAGCTCGAAGCCTTCCTTCACAGCTTCTCCCTGCGATGCATGGCCACAGGTGAATCAGATCACTCCGTCAGGACCCTCCTCTCACAGATATGGCTTGCGTTTTTCTGATTGTCTTTGCTATCCTTGTTCTGGTTGTGTTGACGTGGCAGCTGAAAGTCAAGTCCTCGTTTGGCTCCGAGGAGCCCCCTCACCTCCCCACGCTGCCTTTAATCGGCAGCCTGCTGAGTTTGCGAAGCCAGCATCCTCCTCACGTGCTTTTTAAAGAGCTGCAGAAAAAGTACGGACAGACGTACTCGCTGATGATGGGCTCTCACAGGGTAGTGATCGTCAACCAGCATGTGCACGCCAAAGAGATCCTGCTGAAGAAGGGAAAGATATTTGCAGGGAGGCCAAGAACTGTGGGTACCGTTTCTCTTTGTGTGTCCTCGGCTTCATCTCTCATGCTGATGCTGTCCTTTGTGCTTTTGTTCTGCGTGCCATGTGTATTTCAAAGGTAACTACAGACATTCTGACCAGAGATGGAAAAGACATTGCTTTTGGAGATTACAGTCCTGCCTGGAGGTTCCACAGAAAAATAGTGCATGGAGCTCTTTGCATGTTTGGAGAAGGATCTGCCACCATTGAGAGGATGAGTGAGTACAGATCACTACACTTCCTTTAATGTAACAACATGTTGAAATATAGCAACACTGATTAAAAAAATATTTATTCACGCATCTAGAAATTCTCTCTGGCGTTTATCCATACAGAGTGCCTTTGTGTGTGTTTGTTTCTAATACCTTGTGGGGACCATTTTCCTGACACATACTACGCTGTGGGGACCCACTGCTCCCTGTAGGGACCGAAGTCTGGTCCCCACAAGGGGAAGCGTTGTTTTTGGGTCAGGGGTCAGATTTAGGACTAAGGTGTGAATTGAGTTTTAGTTAGGGTTTGGAATGTTATGGTTAGGGTTAGGATAAGGGTAAGGTTTATGCTGTAGAAATGAGTGGAAGTCAATGGAAAATCCCCACAAAGGTAGCCAGCCAAACATGTGTGTGTGTTTGCACGTGTGTGTGTGTGTGTGCATGTGTGTGTGCGTAATGGAGTGGAGCAAAGTAGGTAGGAGAAATGTTGTGCACTCAGTTTTTTTTTTGGCATATCAGTTTTTTGGAGTGAACACAAATCACTTTCCTCCAAAGTGATTTGTGGTCCTGTAGTGTTAAAATGACTGAAACCTATTAAGTTTATCTACTGGGCAGAACTGGACAGTAACTGAACATGCTGGACCTGTGGTGTGCTCAGTCTGTGCAGAGGCCCAGTCTTTGTGTTCCACTGTGTCCGAGGCAGCGACTTTGGGCCTGGCTCTGGATCTGGCCCCTGAGCTGACTCGGGCCGTCACAAACGTGGTCTGTTCCCTCTGCTTCAACTCATCCTACGCCCGCGGAGACCCAGAGTTTGAAGGCATGCTGCGCTACAGCCAGGGCATCGTGGACACGGTGGCTAAGGACAGCTTAGTTGACATCTTCCCCTGGCTACAGGTCAGCCGATGTCAATGCCCCACACAGAGACAGCTTCAGATGTGGGAAATGAGGTTGTAATCAGAAAGACACGTGAAGTTACAGCTACAATAGTTGCTACATAAACAATAAGAATAGTACAAAAATTACAACAAACTAAATTAGCCAGAAACAGATGTTTCATCCAGTTTGAACAAGAGTACATTGAGGTAAATTTTCTCTCATGATAACTCATAGAAACATTAGCCTTAAATCTCTCCAACTTCCATTAAATGAGACCAATATGTTTAATAATCAAGTTATTAAACTGGTTTGAGGGTCTGATCAACATGGTAAATGTTTAGGTAACAAATCATACAGAGTACAAACTCAAGTTCTCCAGTTCTTTACATCATTGGGTTTAAGAGGCAACCTGCTTTGTTGCTTTTAAAGGGCAGTTTGTTTCACCTTAACACCTGAATAAAAACATGTACAAAAAATGTCTTCAGTAAATATTGAATCATATAGTAAAGATAATTTGAAACATGTTATGATCAAAACTGATTAACGTCTGTGTCTGTGGCCCAGATTTTCCCCAATGCAGACCTGCGTCTTCTGAAGCACTGTGTTTCAGTCAGAGACAAACTTCTGCAGAAGAAGTATGAAGAGCATAAGGTAGGCACTGATGTTGAAACCATTCATGTAGGTTAGAACCCATATTAAAACTGCACAAAAAGTCCTGGTTTCAATTGAAACGAAATGCAATGTTCCAATTAAACTGACCGTTACATGAATGGGCCACTAGGTCCACTTTGTAGCCTATTATGTTGCACTTGACATATCAGCCCTCAAGACAAAAGTTTGGTCAGCCCTGATCTAACAATATGTGTCTTATTTACTGCTGCTGCACTGCCTGTTATTGGCTATTAATATTCGAGTAAGAATAACAAGTAAGGTTTATTGACTAGAAATGCAAACTACACTGAAGAAAAATATAAACACCCCATGTCAAATATTGTTGACACGTGTAGTTAACAACTGTAAATGAGCATTAGATGACATTTTGTTGAACAAAAGTAATATTTCTCTTGATTTCTGTATAATTTTTAATCCAACTTGCTTCTCAGTGAGCATTACTCAGTTAGTTGTTATTTTTTTTACTCAGTGCATGGGTGGGGCATGTCCAGTGGTCGATCGGACAAAATGAGCAACAATCTGACAATCCTTGGACTGGGGACAGTAAAAGGCCACCCCAAAATGTCAAATTTTGTCAAGTGTCATAACACCTCAGATGTTCATCAGAGCAGGAGCTGCACGGCTCAGTGTACATTATCAGATCTTAAAAATAAAAACAAAAAAACCTTTTTCCTCTTTATTTTCCTCCTGAGTGATACGACCTCTCATCTCCTGTTTGTTTTGACTGTGTGTGTGTGTTGTGTGTGTGTTGTGTGGGTGTGTGTGTTGCACACCGACTCTTTCCCGTCTCCCAGGCAGACTACAGCGACAACGTCCAGAGAGACCTGCTGGACGCCCTGCTGAGAGCCAAACGCAGCGCTGAGAACAACAACACGGCGGACGTTGACACGGCGACTGCAGGCCTCAGTGACGATCACCTCCTCATGACTGTGGGCGACATCTTTGGAGCCGGTGTTGAAACCACCACCACTGTGCTCAAGTGGGCAGTAACATACCTCATCCATCATCCAGACGTAAGCCACGAATCCCCGCTCTGTTTATTCTGAACTCTATCAAACTTTCAGTACATTTAATGCTGCTCAAGCTGTTATTCTTATTTAGTCCTCTAGATGGCAGTCATACTATAATAGATGAAAATAGGACAACGTTTTCGGATATGTGCAGATGTTAGTCTTTCTCAAGTTTTACTAATGAAGACCATGTTGACGTCCCCTAAGAATATATTCAAGCTTTCATTGTTGCAGTGCAGCATGCAACAAATTATTTTATTTTTATCAATCACAACTCACTATTATTGGTGCATCTAATAATCCCTTTGAAATACATTCAGTTTAAAGTTAATTAATGATACCTCACTTGTTAAATAAGGTATTAGTAATTATAAGTTTCTAGGAACTTAAATTATTAATGGGGCTGGAGCTCTAAACATCTCACTATTAAAAAAAAACAAAAACTTCTCATTTTTACTGCATGAAGCCAGATTTGATCACTTCATTTTTTCTTTAATTCTATGAACATCAAGCTTGATCTAACGCCGTAGAACTGAGACAAAACCTTGTGAATTTCTAACTGAAATGATTTAATTTTCAAATGGGTGCTATTGGTTGGAATGGTTTTACGATTCAGTTTGTTTGTTTGTTTGTTTGTTTGTTTGTTTGTTTGTTTTTCCAGGTACAGAGGCGAATCCAGGATGAGCTGGACACTAAGATAGGAGCAGATCGCTCTCCCCGCCTCAGAGACAGAGGCAGTCTGCCCTACCTGGAAGCCACCATTAGAGAGGTGCTACGGATTCGCCCAGTTGCTCCGTTATTCATCCCTCATGTGGCGCTAAGTGACGCCAGGTAGAGTCGATATTGTCGTAATTTAAAACAATATTTACCTCCACATACTGATAATCCTTTCAAGCACATCAACAGAGTGATTTGAACTGTTTCCTCTCATCAGTATCGGAGATTTCAAAGTTAAGAAAGGAACTCGAGTCATCATCAACCTGTGGTCTCTCCATCATGATGAGAAGGAGTGGAGCAATCCTGAGCACTTTGACCCTGGTGAGACATCTGACCTCCAAACATCCAAATACTCTGTAGCTCAGAGAATAGTTTATAAGTCACTGAATGTTTTCGTACCACAACACATTAAAGATCTGCTGTTGTCGTATCAACCTTCCAGACCTTTTCAGGTCTTCTGGGTCTGGTTCTGGTTCTGCTCTGCGTCCCCAGAACCAGAACCAAACATGGAGACGCAGCATTCAGCTTCTATGCACCACAAATCCAGAACAAACTTCCAGAAAACTGCAAAACAGCCGAAACACTGAGTGCCTCTAAATCTAAAGCTTGAACTGCCTTGTTGCTGAAATGTGTTATACAAATAAACTTGATTGATTGATTCTGGGTTGAATAGCCAGTCTGTTGATTAGTTTGAGCACTGAGGCCACCTAGTGACTTGTTTATCATTCAACCATGAATAAAGACACCAGTACTAATGAGACGCCTGACTAAACTGTGTCTAAACTGAGAGTCCTGGTAGTTTGACTGAACCATTTTTTTTTCATCTAGGTGAGTAGCTTAGTTCTCCTATGAACAGTTCTGATGTCCATCAGTCCAATCCTGCTGTCTTCCTCTTACAGGTCGCTTTCTGGACAGTGAAGGCACAGGGCTGACCATCCCGTCATCTAGCTACCTGCCTTTCGGCACCGGGATCAGGGTGTGCTTGGGCGAGGCCCTGGCCAAGATGGAGCTCTTCCTCTTCCTGTCCTGGATCCTACAGCGCTTCACCCTTTCTGTCCCACCAGACCACTCCCTGCCTAGCCTGGAGGGCAAGTTTGGCGTGGTCCTCCAGCCAGTCAAATACAAAGTGAAAGCTACACCCAGACCAGGCTGGGAGAGAGCAAAGAGCCAGATGTGCTGAGAGCCGATCCATGCTCCACTTTCTGCTTCAAACCCAGAGAACAGAGTTAAGAACGAGCCAGCAAACAGAACAGGCAGCCATGCTTTGCACAGATAACATTTTCCAATATATAAAATCCATGAATATATCTTTGCAGAATAAACCACATAAAAATTGCGCCTGCAATCTGACATACAGGAACTGAACACATTTCCTCTTCTGTGGTATTTCACTGAACAAACCTGAGGAGAGACGTCTTTTCACTCCAAAACACTAACACAGACTGTCGTTATGCTACTTTAAAGTACAATTGTTACCTTAATCTGAGATAATGTACTAAAGAAACTTTTTGTGTTATTGTAGTAGACTTGTTGCTGTACTTCACTTTTTTTATGCCTCAAACATTTAATGGAAACATTAAAGTCAAATTGTCGATAAAAATCTGTTTCGATTATAAAGTTTGTTTACAATGAAGAAGCTCGATCTGAACCGATCTGATACGGAGCGAAGAGGAGTGGCTCTGCTGACTCTGCACTTAAGGTTGAATAAAGTAGAATAAAACAGAAGGTAACTCTTTATTTTACAGGGTGTGCATAACACTGACATGGCACTGTCATAAACAATGACATAACATCTGTTTTATACATGAAGGAGTCTTTATGAATGTTTATGACCGTTGTCATGAAGTGTCATTTGGTAAATAATGACACTTTTAATGCAAAGTTGACACTTTTAATAGACGTCGAATGCGAGTTTTAATAGAATTTTGCATTAAAGGTGTATTTATTTGCCAAATAATGCAAAATTGACACATTTAGTGGAGTTTTAATGCAACTTTTAGTGCAGCTTTGTATTAAAGATGGAACTATTTACAAAATGACACTTCATGAAGACATTTATGAAGTTATATCATGTTTATGACAGTGTCATGTCAAATAACGCCCCTTCAAATAAAGTGTTACCGAATAGAACAGATTTCTTCCCATGGTGGAAACTGTTTTTCAGAGTTCTCTTCACTCTGGATGCATTCTGAATGACACTGAACCCTAAAACAGCCAGGATCAAACTGGTCACAGATTATGATGGCCATAATAATCCCTGACCTTACTCTACAACCCTGTAAATAATGTCAGAATTCAATACAACTGTTTTTCAGATGTCTACCATGTCATAGCTCTGGATGTTCTTTTTAGTGAATAATGCTTAAAATCACAGAGGACAAACATGGGCATCAGGACACTGTATTTGTCGGAGTCTTTTACCTTAGAGTTAAATACAAATATAATTATAAGCAATATAAAATTTATAGAAAAATATTGAGGGATGAACTCAGTCCGCCTGCTGCCACCATTCTCACCATAAGCATCTGGTGGTGTTTTCGACAGATCACGCTCAGTTGTGCAGGTTTCCTGTGCAGTTTTAAAAAGTTGATACACCTTAAAATAATAATAATAAAAAACAAGTCTGCATGATGCTCTTTACTATTTTAATTTGGTATTTATTGGGTATCCTTATGTACATGTCAAATTGAGGACATTTTGGGTTCGGAAAAAAGCAGAAAAATTTTAAATGAGAACAACAATGAAGTCTTGCAAATCACATTAATTTAAAATACAATAAACACATTTTTTAAAAATTGTGGATTGCATTTAAAAACCTCGATAGACAAATTCATTAACATTGTAAAATATAGAAAATTACCAAAAGAAAATAAAAACTTTGCTGCAATTGTTGCCAACTTTACATTGTAACATTGTACATATTTTGTGAAAAAAAAAAAAAAACAAAAACAAAAAAAAACTTTATACGAAACTTGGCAACTCTAAAAATGTGCAAAGATCCAAAAGGCCCAGATGTATTTGTTACTTTGAAAAGCATTTCAGCTTGTATCGCACGGGCCTTTTGACAAACCAGCTGCCATTATGCTCCAAGAGCGAGGACAGGCAGTAAGTAGTGCTACTAGTGAACCTTGAAAATAACACTCAAAACTGAATCCATTATAAGGTCTGGTATGAAGCAAAAAAAGAGAAAAATCTGCTAGAAGGTCATGCGCCTGTGACCTATAAAGTATCAGTACCCAGGATGCATCCCTCGCTCCGCCTGTCAGAATCAGAATCACCCCATTGACCAGTTTGTGTTCACAAACAAGAAATCTGACTGTATTTGTTACTTTGCTCTGAATAAAAACATGCAGAAATGTACGCTTAAAAAAAGGAAAAACATGACATTAGGAATACGTCTGTGTCTTTTTCTTTTTAATGAAACAAGACCTACTTTTTCTGTTATTTACTATGGCTTTGCATTCTGAATTCAAAAGAACGACAACAGGAGACATATCCTATATGCACAAAACATATGAACGCGAACCACGTTTCACTTGTACAGAATACATCCAGCGGTTTCTCATTCTAGTTCTCAACAGTACTTTCCACACCGCAGGGAGGCTCAAGCCCAGTCCGGAATCAAATGCCCAAATTCCCACACCAGCAGTCATTCAGCTCTGAACGAGCCTGAAATCAAAATAACAAACTTCTACAGTATATTTAAAAATCAACACTTTTTAAATACCTTTAAATACATAGTAATGAAATTGTAAAATATTTACAAGTATAGACATAAAATGTAAAACACATCAGTACAAAAAAAAAAAGAAAGAATGTTAAAAATGTCACCAGTCATGACATTATGCTCTTTATGGAAATAGCACAAATGTTAACACAAGTTAATGTGCAATAGCTGCACAAAAATAATCTTAATCAGACTATATTAATAGGAATCATGATCGCTTTTTTTTTTTTAGGAAACACAAAATGTTAATTTGTGCGGCGTGCTGCTCGTAAGAAGTCTTTATCAAAAAGTAATAAATAAATTCCATTCCTCGATTTCGCTCCAACTTCAGCGCCGTAGGTCAAAGATAATTTAATCAGAAAACAGAAAACAATAACAGAAGACTGGAGAGAAATCCTCAGACATCGTCTCCCTGTGTGCTCCTCAGCTGGATCCTCGGTAACCTGGTGCAGGATGCTGGCGTTCCTCTGCCTTTCTGCATCCCAGGACTCAAAAAGCAGGCTTTGTGTTCGTCAACAGGTTTGACAAAAACAAAACAAAAAACTCCCAAGACGTTTCAATATCGCTTCAAGTTTTTTCTCCTCTGGCTTCACTAAATTGTCTTTGGCAGGCAGCGCTACTTTCTAGCCAGTTGGAAAGGATGTTGACCCTTCAGACAAACAGGTCAAAACAGGTTAATCATTAAGCACTTAGTTAAAAGGAAATATTTCATGTGCAGTTTTCTTTAGGTGGTTAAAACTTTCTCTCAAAAACACACCAGCTGTTTTTGCAAATGCTCAATTTCCTCAGGTTAAACGTTGTTCTGTGTAAATGTGCCTTCTGCTTTTATAGATGATTTTTTTTTTACGAGATAAAAGATGTACATGTTGCAAAGTAGAAAACATAAGATGGAAAAAACATGAAACATTTGCTGATATTTTTTTTTTGGTCTGTCCATTTTCTTTTTTGGATTGATGGCTATAGCGGTGCATCGCTGTGTAGCTGCTGGGATTAAGTCTTATTTTAAAACGTGAAGCTACTTTAGGCATTAGATGCAGGTGTGAAGGTCAACTCAGCCAAACTGATAGCCATCGGGTTGTTTTTTTTTTTTTTTACATGTATTTTACATTTTTAATATAATCTTAATAAGTATATTCAATAACATACTAGAAATCTATTTTTGGAAAAATGCAGCATATTTAAAATGTACTTAAATACACTATTTTTTCAATAGGGAAAAAGTAAGGAAAAAATCATTCACTCACAAAGGCTAGGTCTACAGGTATCAATGGAACAACAATCAGCAATAGATAAAAATCACTTTGAATATTTCAATAAAATATACATCAAATTTCTAGATGTCATTTCAATGATGGTGAGTTAATGTCACTGTAGAAGCAAAGACCAGGGGAGGAGAGGGGAATTGGAGGGCCTAATAATAAGTTCATATAGTGTTTTTCTTTCTTTCTTTCTTTCTTTTTTTGAATAGTGGCATTGCGTGGTGCAGTGGTCAGAGCGGTCACCCCACATAGACTGTAGACGCCTCTCCCTCTACTGACAAATAAAGGCAACTAGTGCTAAAAAGATTCTTAAAAACAATACAACACCTGTATGGTGCGGCATGACGCCGGGCTTCTCACCCTGCGTGTTGAACCTTGGCAGCTTTATGCTCTTATAAACATACAGTTTGACAACATCTGGAAACATCTAGTTCAAGTTGCATTCGGATGATGAGAGTCTATCCATGTCGGTTCATCCCGCAAAGTCAGAGAGCCGCTGTCACTGGAGCATCCTGCTGCTCATTGGGGCAGAGAATCTGTTCATAATAAGCTTAGTTTATGATGTTCTTTACTTAAGGGGTAGAGACCGGACTGTGTGTGCGTGCGTGTGTGTGTGCGCGTCTCTATCTATCTACAGCTCTGGAAAAAAATAAGAGGCCACTTAAAATGATCAGTTTCTCTGATTTTAGTTTTTATAGGTATATGTTTGAGTAAAATGAACATTGTTCTTTTATTCTATGAACCACTGACAGCATGTCTCTGAAATTCCAAGCAAAAATGTAGTATTTATTTGGAGAAAATGAGAAATGGTCAGAATAATAAAAAAAAAGACCCAGTGCTTTCAGAGCTCAAATAGTGCTAAGAAAACAACAATACTGATGTTTGAACTCAGGAAGAGTTCAGAAATCAATATTTGGTGGAATAACTGAGATTTTCAATGGGGTTCAGTGAAGTGGGCTCTTCATTTTTTCCAGACATCTATCTATATGTCTGCCTACCTACATACGCACGCAGGCACACATATATTCTAATNAAAAAAAAGTTTCAATTTTAGGTATTGAATGTTACATTTTATTGTGCAATTACACACACACACGTATATAGTGAATTCAGACTATACTGACCTTCAACAACAAAGATATTTATTACTTTTGCCTTCAGCAAATTACTGGTGGCAGACCAGTAAAAAATAAATAAATATATTCTTAACAGACACAAAAGCCATTCCAAGGTTATGATCACTGCAAAAGAGAACAAATTGCAAGATATGTTAGTGGTGATGTTGCAATCTACATAAACGTGAGACGAGCACTAAAACAGAATCACACTTACTTTATTCCAGCAGCCTATGACCGGTAAGCCATCATCCCCCTGGAGACAGAAGACAAGGGAAGAAAATCAAAGGTATCGTTCCATGATGAATTATGTAAAAACTTGCAACAATGAATGTAAGAATTATGTTTACGGCTCTTTGTTCGGCTAAATGACAGTAAAAATAAACTAATGTTCTAAAGCTACTTTCAAAAGTATATTTGAAACATGAACATCCATAGAGAGTCAAATGTTAAACTACCAACATATTGGAGATGTACTTGTGGCTCGAACTTTACTGACTTGTTTGAGTTTTCCATATGCATGCTATGGATAAAATGTCAGTGTAAATAACATCTATCACAAATGTTGATGCATTTCATGAAAAAACATTCAAAAATACTTTTGTTATCTAAACAAGACATTGTTGGATGTTAAGCAGAATTTTCATTTAATGCATTTTATTTCCGCAGTAACTCACGGAGAGAGTTAGTAACTGTACGATCTGTGCACACGATCAGCACAGCTCTGACCATACGCATTTCCATTTCTCTACAAGCCCGTAAACGCAGCATGATGGGCGGTAGAACATGCCCCATCAACCCATCTGTATACTCTCAACAGAAAAATTGTGTTGACTCTCTGTGTTCAGGGGGCATATTAGTTAGTTGGGGTGGTAACTTTTCTGATTGATCTGATTGGCCAGATTTTTCAGATCCGATGACAGCAAGCAGGGGATCTGGCCTAATAGGAGAAGAGGAGCGGGAGATGTGACATGGATTCAAAGTGTAAAAGGAAGTGGAGAAAGATGGAGAGGAATAAAAAGGTGAAGAAAAGGAAAGATGGAGCCCTCCTTAATACAGAAATATGTAAATATATTCTTCCATACTTGGCGAGTTGTTTTTATTTATTGATCAGTTCACATAGCGGTTGCCTTGACCTACCAGTTCACAGCTTCCCGATGAGCCTCTTTACCAGCTTTCAATCTGGGATGTTCGCTGGTGTTTTGCCTTCTGAAAATATTTTAAAAGATCAACTCAGACCTTCCCTTGCTGGCTGGGGCGTCGATGGCACCGCTCACCTGGAGTTACTGTAATATTGTATTTGTTGTTGTGTTCATGTTTTCTTTCAAGGTTTCCCCCAGAAAACTTGCTAAGCCTGGTGGTTGGGCTCTAGGGCAGTCATTTCTTCACTGGACGTTGCCCCCCTTTCATCACTGCTTCCCCCATTGGTAAACCTCAGGCCCCCTTGAGATTCAAATGCATTACTTCAGCCAACAATTTTGGTTAAAGCATATTAACTTTGCCTTAACCATTCTGTTTTAGGGTATTGCAAATTAAAAAGCGATTTTTAAATATTGAACTTCAATCAATCTCATAGAACTTTTGAATCTTGTCTCCTTTCTTCCAGTAGAACTTACCTGTGTCCTTATTACAACCCAATTTTCCTGGAGTATTATTCCAGGTGGCGCTGCTGGTTTCTTTCACTCATTGCAACTTTAACATCCTCTATCTGGGTTTCAAAACCTTTAAGAAAATCCGCCCTGCACATCAGAAATGTCTGACACACAAACACCAGGCCTTTGACACATTTGGACAGAATTTGTTTTGCCTGAGTCTCTGTGGTAAGTTATGAGGAAAAAAATGTGATGCCCCATGCAAGCAATATGCAGTTTACCTGAAAGATGCATACTTTTGCTAAACTGTTACTGCAGGTCTTCTGAAAATTTTACTAAGTTTTTTTTTTCAGTTGAAGTGCACATTATACACATATCAAAGTTAGAAGTTTTTTAAAGTGGTTTCATGTCACAAACACCTGGAATCCTAACATTTTGAGATCTGCTTTATGTCAGAATTTAAATGTACTGTTAATGATATTGTTAGTGTCATTAATACGTTTCTGTGTACGTGGAAGAAATCCTTAGTGATTAAAGAAATGCTTGTTAGTTTAAGTGAGATACCAGAATAGATATGCCATAATTATAAAAAGCAATCATGTAAATGTTTGTTCTTGTTAGAGGAAGAAGTAATATTTTTGTTAATCATCTTTTTTCCTTTGGCAGTAAGAATTATACACAGTGCAGACATGCTGAAGATGTAACAGGAAAGGAAGAGGACCATACCACAGGACAAGGGGCATCCAGCCCATCCAGGCCTGGCAAGCCTGGTTCACCTTTGTCCCCTTTAAAGCCTCGGAAACCCTGTTTATGAAATCAGCCATTTAAGATCCATTGCTGTAGCTAAGGTGTTGCAGATCTTCCCTCACTGAGTAATGAAACGAAGTGCTCCATTCAATCAAATGGCTGCAGAGTCACTTTAAAAATGGGCTCCAACTGATGACACCACTTTTGTTAATGAAAACCGTTTTTGCTGCCTCTTTGGAAGTGTTTTAATATTTGACTTGGATTATATTTTTCTGAGTTGACTCCCTCTGCTCCCCAAACTGGTATCTCAACTCCAGAGAATGGCAAAGTAAAATAAATGCTAAAGAAGTCTAACATACTTTGGGGTTTGTGAACACTCACCAGGAGTGACGGGCTCCTGACCGCCTCTTTATGAATAAACAGGTCCTCAAAAAGAGTTTTGGCCTTATGTCTAGGCAAAAATGGTTTGCTTCAAATGTATATCGTTGGTTTATTCTAATTAAGGTTTATTGATATTAACTACAATATCAGTTGCTGCCTTCTGGTAGGTATGAAAACCTGACCAAAACTCTTCTTGTTTTTTTTTTATCGTCAATAAAAGAGCAAGATTATTTCTAAGTACAAATGTTCAGGGTAACCAAAGCACTGTGGGATTTTCCAGAGTGGTAGTCCTTCCCTTTGCCTCTTTACTTTCCACATTGATTTGCTGACATACCAAAGGACATGGGGCATCTAATCCAGGTGCTCCTTGGTCTCCCTTATCCCCTTTGGCCCCCCTGTTGCCTCTCTTGCCCCTTTCTCCCTGCAAACAACAGTGTATTTAAAAAAAGACACACTTTTATGTCTCTGAAGTACATTTAAAGCTGCAGTATGAAACTTTTATTTAACTTTTTTACATATTTGTTGAAACTGTCACCATGTCATGACAGCATAACATGAGAGAAGCTATGAAAAAAAATGAAGCTCGTCGGAACTTCTTCCAGTGCTAACTCGAAACAACGAATTGGAACCAGGAGGTGTGTCTTAGCGCTGTCAGTCATGCTCTTATTTGCACTGCTTACCCCTTGCTCTTTGCTACAGCTTCTTCCTGACAGCAGTGGCTGTCATGAATGCTCAGGCAAGCCAGCATGGCAAAGGATAAACAGTCATCCTGAAACATTAAGTTGTTTCTCTGTCATTAACACTTTGAGCAGCACATACACAAGTTGATTGACAGCACTAAGACACTTCTGCCTCTGATTGGTTGTTTTGACAGAGAGCGATGCATTTCTTTACATGGCAACGGTATCATTGGTAGGAGATGGAGGAGCTAAATTTTTTCATAGCCTCACTGTCTCAACGCAGTGACAGTTCTAAAAAATATGTAAAACAATTTTTTTGTAAAAGTTACATTCTGCCACTTTAACTTGGCATACATGGAAAATAAGTTATTTCAAAATACTACTTTGATGTGAATTTTTTGAGGTATTTAAAAGACCTTGATTTCGTGAAGCATTTCTGGTGTGAAAGGAAAGTAAGCAGAAGGAATTAAAAAGGGAGGTCAAAGGTACTCATTTGGTGAGCAGGGTTCTTATGAAGTGTCTTTGACATGTAAGTGATTAAACAACACTTATAACAACACTTCTTGGCACATAGCTTAATATCATCCACATAGAGAGGGATGCAGATAGTGAGATGTGCATCAGAACGCCATCCATTAACAGCTAGCTGTAGGCGTCACTGCCAAACTGCAGTGCACATGTTTCCTTCTAACCTGCTGGCACAGAAAGAGGACTTTTTAAACCTTCGAAGTGTTAACTGGAGAACTTCTAGAAGTATGATAATCAAATATGATTTGATTCTCATTTTATCATTTAATATACACATTCCTTTCTGTATTTTTCATCAGTAATTAAATTACATGCCAATAGTTTGACGAAAGAGGTTAATTATGGAGTAATTCAGCTGTAAATTTAGGCTATTTTGTGGACAAATTCATCTTCTTGTATCAAAATGGGTAGACCAAGGTCACAGACAGTCTGTAGGTTCATCTGTGACCCATAATGACTAAACTGCATAAGAATTTTAGGGAACTGAAAACTTAACAAGCAAATATAAAATAAAACAAACATCCTGGACCCCCTCCAATTTGCTTATTGGACCAACAGGTCGGTGGATGATGCAGTCAGCCTGGGACCACAATTCATCAGGCACAGTTTTGACTGTCCAAGGACATGTGCCAGAATCCCGTTTGTAGATTTCAGCTCAGCCTTCTAAGCCATCAGCCAAGCCATCCTCCAGCTCACAGCATCAGACCTTCGCCTGCAAGTGGATCACCATCTCCCTGACTGACAGCAACAACAAATGAAGCAGAAGAGCATCTTCTCCACAGGAACAATCAGCAACGATGCCCTTGAGGTGTGTGTTCTTTCTCCACGTCTTGTGACAAATCAAGAACCTACTACATGAGCTCCTGCTCCTCTTCTACACTGCCATTATTCAGTCTGCCTTGTAAACGTCTAAGATTGCCTGGTTTGAGTCAGCCACAAAAGATGACATGGCCAGAGTGCAATGAGCAATGAGGTCCACAAAAAACATAAACAGGACCGTCTTTCCCTCCATTCAGGGTCAGAAAAAGGCCAACTAACATCACTGCAGACCCCACACATCCTGGACACAAACTATTTAGACTTTTAGCTATTTAGAATGCTACTTGAAAAAAATGAAGCCACCACAGAGACAGATTTTTTTCCCCAAGGCTGTAAAAAATGTCTCACACCAAACTGTATAAATTTGTATTTAAAATGTATGTAGATTGAGAGTAAAGCAGAATCAAAGCCAAATGGTTTGTCTGTGTGCACAAACGTGGACACTAAAGCTGGTTTTGATTAAATAGAGCAGTGTTCAGTATTGGTTATTGGTTGTAACCCAGCTGTGTGCAGTTTGGTAGGAAAACTTAAACTAACTGAACACTGTATTAATGGAGTACCCTACTCACCAAGTGAACGGCTGAAGGAGTGGATGAATCATTCATCTGGCCAATACCATCAGTTGTTGGCAAGATGAAAGATGAATATTGCATAAGCAAAATTTCAATGCAGAATTGTTAATATTTATTTATTTATTGCCAATTTCAGGTAAATAATAAGGATTGGGATTTGGGGGAGAAGGTGGTTTAAAAGAAATAGCTACTGTTATATTGAGAAAGGTGGGGAAAAGGGAGGTCTTAAAGGAAAAGGATTAAATCAGGAATATGTTAATGTGGAAAGAGGATGAGGAAAAGAAGGCCTGGGTTTGTAAGAGAAAGGAGGGCAAACCCTGCAAAAGCAGTCATAGGGCAAAGAACAAGGTGAAGGAAGGGAAAAGGGGATAGGAAGACCTGCAGAAACAAAGGAAGACAGGACAAATGGTAAAAACACCAGTACTATCTCCCAGCCTTGATTTTTTTTTTTTAAATATCTTCATTAAAGAAGTTAAAATTGGGTAGGTTTATTTCATGTGTCCCATTGTAATTTTGGATACTCATAGAAACCAAGGCCAGTTGAATGTGCTGGGAGAGCTTATGAACCTCAAGGATAGGAGTGGAAATATACATTATATATGTATAATGTATATTATATATATTTATATATATTAATGAAACCTATTTAAAGAGGTGTACACAAGAGAGGAGAGTGACTAGCAGTTTCTTAGCAGCCAATATTTCACTAAGATGTTCTGTATAAAATGACAACTGAAAATTGTTTATATTACACATATATGTGTGTTGCCTAACGTGTGTACTTATTTTATTTTATTTCATTTCTTGCTAGGCTATTCGAACATATTCTAAGCAAACCCACATAACAGTGACGTGTGGTGAGGTTCATGACTGGTGAGGCACAGACTCCTGGGTCAGATCAGATCCAAAATCAAATACAAATGTTATATTTTAAAAATTGACCATACCGAGTTAAAGCTGCTAACAATATAATAGCAAAAATAAAAGAAGATTTAATAAGGTCACTTTTTTTTATTATTTGACCTCTCTCTTTTCTGATTAAACTGAGAATCATGTATGATCTTACCTTTATTCTATAAGACGTCCATATACCTATCCTTCTCCACAAATACTCTGTTGTAAGAAAACATCCTTGTTTCTATTTATTTATTTCAAACAGACAAAATGTAAAAGCAAGAAAAGAAAATTAAAATAAATTATCATGCCCATCGGCATGCAATTTGACATTATTTGTTCGAAAAGGAGCAGGTAGACGACGCAAGATCTTATGATTTCCTGCCCCTCTCATATTCCTAAACATTTAAATCTCCCCACCAGATTAACTCTTAAATTGTTCCCACTTTATGTGACACTTAAATCTCTCATTCTCATCCTTAAATGTACAATTATTTATACATTTTTAATATGAATAGCAGTTTTGGGTTTTGAGACACCCATCCTATACAACATATTTCTCAATAATTAAAAAAAAATTAAGCTAGTTTATATTTGTACTTTTTATTTTCAAACTCATCACTTAATTCATTCCATTAACACAGATATACAAACACTCTTTTGGGTTTGACACGTGACATGAAGAGAGACCACAGTGGGAATGCATCAACTGCTAACTTTATTCACTTGTGTGATTCAGATGTGAGGCATAGCACTGAGCTGTCTCACCCCAATCGTCTTTCATGTATTTCAACAGGCAATGCATAAATTCAGTGATTTTGACCATAAAAATGTTGAAATTACCAATAAACAAAAAAATAATTCATAGAAAATTCAAGTGGACAAACTGGTTTTCTCTCGTCATTGTTAGCGTCTGTTTTACTTCTCATGTGTTTCTTTTTACTTATCAGGATTACAGGTGAGGCAGTGCCTCACTCGCCTCCCCTGACTGCACGTCACTGCCACGTCACTACAGTACGGGTTTGAGGTCATATTCAACATTGCTGCTGCTTAGCTGATCAATTTTATCCTCAAAAAAATGAGGATGCAACCAACTTTAAAGCTAAGTCACTAAGTCAAGCAAAGTTCAAATCAAAATGTCAAGCAAAGTTGAGAAAATAAAAAATAAAAAGAAATAGGTGAAACGTTTCTCTCTCTTTTTTAGTCACTTAGAATGACCAAAATTATTATTTTTTCTACATGTCACAACATTAAGAGACAGAATTTATCAGAGATTTATTTAGTAGTGCCAGTTGATCTATCACGGCCTCAAAAGGAAAATGCAACCATCAACGAAGCTAAGTCACTATCAAGGAAAGTTCAAATCGAAATGTCAAGGAAAGTTGAAAAAAAAACAAAAAAAACTTGTGTGATACAGGATTACTTTTAAAAATGTCTTGTTTGTTCTTAAAATACCACTTTTAGATTCTCACTATAGTACACTAGTTCTGTCAGGACGAATGGGACAGAACCCCAACAAACAGCTGTGAGAAACACGTGGAAGGATGTCCAAAACATTTAAAGTTATACAGCTCAAAGACAACACTAAGAAATACTAAGGAGATATATGCAAATGATTGTGACATTTTGCAAACAGAAATAATTGAGGTAATACTAACTGACCAAAAAAGAAGAGAAGTTTGGACTGATTTAACTTCAGACAGTAAGACAGAAAAATGTGTCTCTTTGTGGGTGATGCAAACTTCTGGTTTCAACTGTAATTCTCAATAAGAAATTTGTAATTTCTTACCCGATTCCCTTTCAGTCCTTGTGGTCCTTGCAAACCCTGCAAAGAGAAATGTGAAATAAATAACACTTTTAAATCTGTAATCATACTCAATACATTTGAATTTGTGCGTCAAGCAGCGTTGTCAGTAACACAGCGGGTCCCACAAGGGCCGGGCTCCTGGTCTCCTACCACAGCTTAAAGCCCGAAGAGGAGGAGTGAGTTGGGGAAATGCTGATTTAAAAGCCGAACGTGACAGCTGCAGTCTGGGAGCGCTTTGGATTCAAACTGAATGACTGAGGTGAACCACTGAACCTGTGGAGCCGCTATGTTGTAAAACAGTAGCAACTAAACAATACAACCAGCATATTTGTAGCTAAACTGTATCTATGTAGGTTTCCTTGCTTGGGGACCGTCATAGTGACAGTCCACAATCACTGAGGTGCAGCGGCGTTTCTGATATGGGACACATGGGCCACCGCCCAGGGCGGCATCTTTGGGGTGCGACTCCTCCCCCCAACTTCTACCAGAGGATCTGAATGTGAACGGTGCCCTTGTTAAATGTTCTTTTGAAATTACTGACCACTGGCAGGGTGTATTTGCCTTCTTATGCAATTGTTATGCTATTAAAATGACAATATTATCGTTTATCGCAATAATTTGTGGGACAATTAATTGCCCAGCAAAATTTGTTATTGTGACAGGCCTAGTTTCTCTGGTCAGAGCCAGCAAACTTCAACACACCTGCATGAGTGTAACATGAGAGCTATAAAAGACTTTGTAAATGACTTTGTATTTGCATAGCACCTTATCAAGTCCAGAGGGCCCCAAAGTGCTTCACAATACAGTCACCCATTCACACACACACACTCACACAATTGAAGGTGGTAAGCTACTGGATAGTAGCCACAGCTGCCCTGGGGCAGTCTGACAGAAGCGATGTAAGGGCTTGAACTGACATGTCGAGACAATGAAAATTGCTAAACTCAACACAAAACCAGTCGACGCGGTCCATGTATAATCAGGCAGTTTGTTTTTTCATTTCAGACTCTTTTCCTTTTTGTTTATTATTTCAATGGAAATGAAAAATAAAAAAAGACTTGTTTTTTGTGTGTTTCCTTTATTAAACCAAAATCAGATCTTTTTTTTTTTTTTACATAAATACATATTACAAATGCTGCCTTTCTGGGGTTGTCAGACTGTAGCGAGCGTCTCACTTCATATTCCTAAACCTTGAGGTTAGAGGTGCTTAATTGCACTCCTGCATTCGAAACAGCGGCCACTGGAGCTCTGACTCGAAACGAGCAAAGAAGTGGTTCAACTTCTCCGTTTATTGAGATGTCACTTTCAGCTGCTCCATGGCTGGTCCTGTAGTTGGTGACGTGCTGGATTCCCACCTAAACCTGCCTGCTGTTGTTATTGCCCTGGGGCTCCATGTTCCATTTGACGGTTGCTCCATGCCAAGCTGCAGAGGACCTTGTCCCCACACCTGAAAACAATGTTAGCAGCCACTGGACTACGCAAGTCATCCATGCCTTTTTGTTTGTGAGGACCTGGGTACTGTGACATTGTCAGTGCAGGTCTTGATGTAACACAGAATACTGTCAGTGAATAATTCCAGGTCTGTATGTTCAAAAATGTCCCAGTTTGTTCTTCCAAAACAATTCTGCAGCTGCAGAGAGGCATCATCAGCCCAGATTGTGATGGTTCTCGTGGTGATACCTTTTTATTTTAGTTTTCAGAGAATAATTACTATACTGTCATGTAGTAACTATAAAAAAAACTGTGTTCAGAATGGTACATGACTGTATTTTCAAAGTGGAAAATCTCAGTTCAAATATTTTACTGTGTAAGAATACTGTGTCACTTAAATCCTTATGTGTAAAGGCAGATTACATAATAGTTTTGGTGATGTAGGATAACTCCCTGCTCACACAGACACAACTTTCAGTAATAATGCCAGCAGTTTGAAAATGTGTTGTTTTCCATAATGCTGGATAAAAAATATGTAAAACAGAGCGTCCGACTCACAGGGATGCCTTGAAGGCCAGTTGGTCCTAGCAAGCCTGCATTTCCCTTTTCACCCTGTTGCCATGTGGAAAAAATATAAAATGCATCAACAATGTAACACTTTTATTATGCTTTCAAGTGGACAATCAGCAATAAAAATGTTAGTTACTCTATCTCCCTTTGGTCCTGGAGGCCCTGGTATACCTGCTGGTCCTGTGGGGCCCTGTTAGCACAAAAAACAAAGAAAAATCACCTGAGGGCATGCATAACAAAAAAGAAGCACAAATATGTCTAGATATGTTTAAATGTTAAACTAGTGTTTTTTTGCTGGATATTACTCATCCATCCATCCATCCATCCATCCATCCATCCATCCATCCATCCATCCATCTTCTAACACCCTTGTCCCTAGTGGGGTCAGGAGGGTTGCTGCTGCCTATCTCCAGCGAACGTTTCGGGCGAGAGGCGGGGTACACCCTGGACAGGTCGCCAGTCTGTCGCAGGGCGGACATTACTCAACTTTACAAAATAATTTTTTGGATTGATTATTTTTTCCTGAGTCCAATTAACGTAAAAACTTAAAAAAAATAAAAAAAAACCAGTATAAAGGGCCAGGACTGTACCTTTATTGATACTGACAATAATGGCGCGGTAATGACATTCAGCATTACTGCGCCATTGCAGTGTGCTGTTTTTCAGTCATCATAATGTGTGTGTAGTATTTAACTGTTCTTAAATGGTCCCATATCTATTAAAACTGCTGAGGGACTGCAGCACCAAGGGGCAGCAGCTTCATGTTAGTGATGGCTTTAGTGTTTCTCAAACTTTTTCAGGCTGAGGAACACTTAACCCATTTAACAAACAGTCACGGATCATCTAACCTGGTCCAGGACTGCCCCTGTGATAACACATCTTAATATATAATGCAAGCTGAAATGAAAATATTAGTCTATTAACTCACTTATTGATGTTTTCTTTGTTTTCCTAATGAGAAGAGTGGCTCTGTTAGGTAAATGTGACTGGCCACGACAAAGCCTTGAACACGTCTACTTGGGCATTTTAAGTTATTTGCAGATTCTGAAAGTGTCTAAATGTCTAGACACCGCTAAGCCCGGTGGTAGTGGCAGTCCACCAGTGGCCTGCTGTGTTTTTGCATTAAAAAATGTTAAAAGTTATAAAAAATGTGGAGGTTCATGAGCAGGCATTATAACTTGGAAATAATAGTGTGAAAAAACAAAAACAAACAAAAGAGATACTAAAGTCTCTGTGAACAAAATTGCCCTTCATCAGTGCACCAGACTGAAAACTTTTGTCATCCAGTTTTCAGTCTGGGAAAAGAGAGAGAGAGAGAGAGAGAGAGAGAGAGAGAAAGAGAGAGAGAGAGAAAAAGTGAGAGAGGTAAACAAATTATGAAAAAAGAAATTATTGAACTCTTTTTAATTTATCATGCAATTAATTAATTTAATGCTTGTAAAGTATTAAATTAATTAATTTAGTGCGCTTTCAAAATTTTCCACCATAGAGGTCCAGTTGTTTTCTTGGCTCTGGTTCTGGAGCCAGTTCTTACCCGATTCTGTAAAAGAACCAGTTTGCTGAGAGCAAAGCCAGTCACGTCATTATGTCGTCATGGACAGCCCAGGTTTCTTATTTGACATGATGGGGAGGTCAAAAGAAATCAGCCAAGAAACCAGGAAGAGAATTGTGCAACTGCACAAGTCTGATTCATCTTTGGGAACAATTCACCGATGCTTGAAAGAGCTGTGTTCATCTGTTGAAAAAATTATATGCAAGTATAGGCATGATGAGAATGTCCAACCATAATATTGCTCAGGAATGAGAGGGGCTCTGTGTTTCAGAGATGAATGTCTTTTGGTCCAAAATGTGCAGATAGACTCTAGAACAAAAGCCAAATATCTCCTCTATATGCTGAGTGAAGCAGGTAAGACAGTGTTGTTAACCACAGTCAAACTGTTCTGTACTGACATGAGCTGAAAGGCCACTTAGAGATGAAGAAACCTTTATTTCAAAAGAAACATAAAAAACCAGATTGCAGAAATATGTCAGCTGGTCTGATGAAACTACAGTGGAATTGTTTGGCCATAATGACTATCATTACATTTGGAGGAAGAATGGGGACCGTTGTAACATCCTAACTGTCAAGCATGGGGGTAGCAGCATCATGTTGTGATTATGCAGACATAAGTTCAATTTGTGCGTATTTAAGTTTTTAACTGCGACACACTGTTCCAATAAATATATTTCAATTTTGCTTTAACTTTATAAAACTTATTGTTTTTTAAAGTAAGGTTCAACATTTTACACCACATTATTATGTATTACTGTACTAGATGGACACAGGTCTACCGAATCAAATCTGAAACTGCAGCAGAGGTCACAGAATGGATACTTAAACTGGTTCAACAAAGAATCTTGTTGAACCAACGGAAAGAGTTTAGCAACTCATATGCATTACCAGCGGTGCTTGATAGAAATTGCTTCTATGCATGTTCTAACAATGTATTTTACTTGTAAACACAAAGAACATAGCTGAAAACTAATTCAACACATTTGGTTACAGATCAACACTGAGGTGTGAAAAATCCTGGGGGTAAAGAGGAGCATCTGTGCCCCAGACCATCCCCAAGCCATAGTTTGTTTTCAATTTATTCAACTTGATGAGGTTTGAGGAAATATCAATGGAGGAAGAAGTGGCTGTAGACTTTAACCGGGAAGAGAAAATACCAAAAGTTGTCCAAGGAAACCAAGAGGAAGTACAAGAAAGAACTAGGTCAATACATTGGTCACAAGCACAGCCTCAAAGCTTTCAGGATGGGGACATTGGAGAAAAAAAAACAGAAGTCAGCAACGGAAAAATGGAAAGATGGACCCAGATTTCCTTGGACCCTACACCATAAGTAAGATTGATGGGAAAAGTGTTGGCATTGTTGATAGCAGTGGGAAATCTATCAATAAGATCAAGATTGATCACCTTAGAAGGTACAAGGAGAAAACTCCCAGGATCCCATTGAAATTGATCAGACTTTGGGTGGCCACATCTGTTCATAACCCCTCATCATCTTCTGTCACCTCCGAGCTATCCACCTCTATCATCTCCAAAACAACCGACACCACCACCACAGCACTGCCCTCAGTCATGCCATCTGCAGTACCTCTTGCTGTAACCACAGCAAGTACCACAACAAAAACCTGTGGAACCACAGCAACACCACCTTCTGTTGAGTACAGCTTTTTGAGATGATTAAATAACTACTCAGATAAATCAATTCTGAGTGGTTGAGTTATCTGAGCAGTTATGCTAACAGATTTAAATGCTTTGCCTGGCCAAATAAAACCCACTTAATACTTTATTGTTATATGCCCCTTAAAATGGCCACCATTCTCAGGATACTTCAAACAAGCTTTGTTATCAGAGCAGTGAAGGCAACAGTCATACAACTAACAGCATGGCTGTAAACTCAATTTTTAAAACTGTATGTGAAACTTTTTTATTTTTATTATTGGTTAATTATAAAAGTAAGTACAAAGATTAGAAATGTTTAGACAGTGACACCATAGCACAGAGAAGAAATGCATCCTAATATGAAGCAAATGTTCAAGACCACAAACTCTATAATTGTAATTACTTCATTAAAAAACAAACAACAGGGAAGGAGGATACAAAAGTCTACTTACAGAAAATCGAAGAGAGCCTCTGTCTCCTTTGTCACCTTTTTGCCCTATCGCACCCTTTTCCCCTTTGATGCCAATACCTGGCTGTCCCTAAAAAAATACACAAATTTAAAAGTCCTTCAGATATTTGATGGATAAAATTAGAGGAAGGCTAAGGTTTACAGGATACTTCTTTGTTTAAATGGCTTTTAAAGAATATGGACTTGGAAATATATGTCTTTGCGGGATGAACATCCCAACATAAGGCATAGACTCTTTCGGATCCTCAGAATGTAGCTTGAATTATGTTTCAAGCTCCATACAGACAGTGTTTTCATAAAAGCTGCCAGTTTAGAAGCTTCAATGCGCCAGGTGTCGCTGGTCATTTTGATGGATGAAAAAGAGCCAGGCATTATGCCACACATTATTCCTGTAGCCTTTGCCGGTGATGCAAAGGTAAATTCCTTTGTATTTTTGAACATTTCAAACTGTCTGACAAACTCACGTAGTTCTTCATCTTTCATCTTAGAAAAATCAATTTTGTCACATGACTGTGTCTATTTAACGTGATGTGCAAAAAATGAGCCCAAAGAATTGACTAGTCTAAAACTTTATTAATTTTACTGTGTACAGTGTCAGGAAAGCCCTCGCTTACCACAGAACTACTGAGCAGGTGAGGACAGCTGGTTGAACCTCATACCCATCTTGGAATTAGTGATGTGAATCCAAAGACATCAAGACAAAATTAACATCGAGTAAGTGCTACTACATTGTCATGACAGAGAAAGGGAAAGAGATGATTATATCTCTGGTCCCCTTCCCGCCCCAGAAGAACAGGCAGTTTCAGCAGACTTCTTAGACTGACCTGGCTGTCTTCCGTTTGCATTCTTCAAAGTGTAAACTTTGTGGAAAATTTTTATGTTTTCTGGGGAAGAAGACATCTTCTGGGAACTGACGGCCTTCATCTAAACAATTCAGGTACCCGTATTCCCATGTGCTTCACCTTGGACTACAAGGTGAAGCACACAACCTCACCATCCATATCTGGTAACTGTCTTACCACATCAGAGCAGTCTGGTACTGATTGACATCTACATGGTCCTGGTATTCATTCTTCTTCTGACTGTTTTACACAAACCATCGGGCCAGGCCCATCTTTCCTCATTAACCAGTTAATTTCAGTTCGGATTACATACAGCGAGCAAACTATACATAACCGTATCCGTTCAGTATAAGATATAGTCTCATGGTGTGGCCTTGAACATGTGTACAATGTTTGGTTTAACTGTTTCAAGTGGCTGAAAGTGGTCCTTTAGATGACCAGCACATCATGAAGTGGATGAAACTTGTCCAAGATGACATCCACCCTGGGCAGGAAGAGTCCTGTCCAAGGACAGTGGTGTCAAAGAGTCCAGCTTCACTCCCATAATGTCTTGCAGGTCAGTCTGTTCAATCTGTTGGCTGCCCCAGCACACACAAGTATTTTAAGGTTTTTGCAAAAATCGCAACACAAACTGCTCCGCGGCCTCCACTAACAACTTTCAAAATACCCTTTGCACTGACTTTACTTCACCAAAGAGACATGAAATTTAGTACAACTGTCGAACTTGTGCAGGCTGAAGGGGCATGTCTAGGTCTCAAAGTTTGACATCTCATCATGAAACACAAAACTGTTATATTTCCTACACAAAGATTCACTGAGACACCAAACCTTCAGTGATTGATCATCATTGAGTGCCCTACAATACCCAATGGTCAAATGATGACACCACCTAAGCTGCCAACACTAAGAACAGGAAGTGTCATGTTTTACTGTGAATGGTCTCTATCTGACACCTTTGACTTAATCAACATGAAACTATGTCTATATACAGAAGACATTGTGGTGTAACTTGGTTTCCAACACTGACCAGATACAGTGGAGGAGGTGGGCATGGCAGCATGGCGAAGTGACCTGTGACGCCATTGCCATACGTTTGACTCTAAATTCCACAGATTCGAGCCGAGCTGCACCAAACACATTGGGATTGAGCCTTATCCACCCCCCAACAGGAATCAACAGCAATATTTGGTGGGCTTGGCCTACAGCATCCTCTATAATACTTTAAGTAATCAGCCCAAAGCCATGCTTTATCCCAGAATTATTAAACTTGGTATACATCTGTATAGTGGCCAACCCTCAAAATCTGACAGTTCACCATGAAACATCAAGATGCATTAACTTCTACATACAAGGTCACAGCTGTATCAGACTTTCTGTGTCTTCTTATTACAAACCAGCCCTCATCACATTCACAGGGTCAACTGGTGACATCACCTTAGCCGTGTCCACTTCCAACAGGAAGTCGCATGTTTTTCTACTGGATGTCTTACTTTTACTCTTTGATTTATATAGGTTTAGACCTGTGCCAAGTGACAGAAAATCACATCATGATGAATTCGCTCAACACTGGCTGGTGGCTCAACAGTGTGGATGTGGCAGAATGGTGAATTTCAATCCCTCGCTGTTTGTATACGGTTGCCTCTAAATCAAACATGAATCAATCAATTTGCACCAAACTGGTATGTGTTGGGAACTGGGGTTTTAGCTTTTGTGGGGAGTTCTTCTCTGTCTGCTGCCTTCTCTCAGACAACAGTTCAGTCAACTAGATGGAGCCAGGAGGTTGTTCACCTGGAGGGTGTTAAGATTCCACTCACCTGCAAGCAATCTGCCTCATCAGCCTGGGTATAAGAGGAGTAGGTTGCCAACACTTCAGCACCTGAGTGTTTGCCTGTTGTGGTACTCTCTGCTCCTCTGAGTTTTGTCTTTGTGTTTTTCCCAGATTGTTTCCAGTTGCATTTACCTGTTGATCTCATTGCAGGTTTACCTTTGTGGCACCTTGGATTTTACCCACTGTGTGGCCTGAGTCCTTCACCTTATGGTCTCCTTTTGTGGTGCCTTGGATGTTACCAATTGTGTTGCCCAAGTCCTTCATGTCCAAGACTGTAAGTTCCTAAGGAAGAATCTCTGGCCTCTCCTTCCACTGCTAGCGACGGACCGCTTCTCCTTCCACTACCTGTGCTGTTACCTGTCCGCCCTCCAACATAACCCATAACTTTTCCCATCTCAATGATCACGCTGCTCCATCAATCATCTAAATCTGGACCACTACGTGTTCTACCCACAAAGGTACAGAGCCCCAGTGATCTCATCATTCATTGAGAGCTCGTAAATTTGACCACATCACACCTACTCTTTACGAGCTTCACTGGCTTCCTGTAACTTATAGGATTCAGTATAAAATTGCACTTATCACTCATCACTGTCTATATGGAACCTCACCGGATTATTTGAAGGACCTCCTTATTTCACATTCAACTTCTAGATTCTTACGATCCCAAGCCTGTAATCTTCTCCACCTTCCTCGATCAAGGCTAAGGACTATGGGCGATCGGGCATTTGCTGTGGCTGCTCCTCGTCTATGGAACTCTCTTCCGGACTATTTGAGAGCCCCGCAATTATTGTCTGATTTTCAAACCAGCCTGAAAACTTTTCTTTTTAGACAAGCCTACTCCACTTTTAAATGACTGTCTTTTTTCGATTGTTGATTTTATTTGTTTTTTGTTGCACTGTGTAGCACTTTGAGATTTTTGTTAATGAAAAGTGTGTTATAAATTAAATTGATTATTATTATTACTATCATTCCCCCCTGGCAGATTCTCATCTACCAAATCAGTAAGTTTTACATTTATATATTTATTTTCCCACAAATCTGACTGCAATGTATCGGTACAATAACATAAAAAAGACATTTTTAGGTTTAACATAGTTTTCAATATGGATTCCCACACTCATTTCCCTTACCATCCTCAACACTATCAGTCCCTTGCAATATTTAGGCTCCACATACTCTCCTAATCAATTGTAGTCCTCACTTGAAGGCCTATCAAGAGCAACTTAAGAAGTACAACCTGCTGCTTAGTCCATTTGATTCCAAGTGGCCACCTATCCTCCTTTGGTAGCCAAAGTATTCCCTTACAGCGGACTTTAGATGGGGTGAGGGGTCATCATGCAGCAGCTACACATGACCGCTGGGATCCTACCTCCACTCTGACCAGTAAAAAGAAACGCTTACTCTGGAAGAATGGTATGAAAAATGTCTGTGGTTTGAAACAGCGACTTTTTCATATTATGGTATGCTTCAATACCAGTAACTGGCCCATCCTTGGTTGTTGTTAAAACCAGCAAAAACTGCTTAGAATAAAGCGGGGAAAAGCCAACAACTGAAAATGTGAGTGTTTATACAGTAATCATGCTTATTTTTTTAACCAAGTATACCAATTAAACATTAATCTTGTTTGAACAAATTTCATCTTAGTTACAAACTTCTGTATTACAGCTAATATCTACCTTTAAAATTTTAATAAGCATTAACAAACAACTTTTAGTGCTTAGATCTAAAAATCTGCATTTTAATAGGCTTTAGCACAATTGCCAGTGCTAAGGCAGTAAATAGACAGGCCTGATTATTGTCATGAATTGTAGTGTTTGTGGTGAGGATGTATGCAACTGGACCTAGGTTGAAGTGGAAAGTGATGATTTTAATGGACAAAGTGAACAAAAATCCAGGTAAACGAAGAGGATAGCACCACTGGTAGCACTGGAACTAACACTAGACAATGAGACACGACTAACGACTAGGATCCGGCAGGGAGTGGGTGACACAGGTGAAGTTAAATACACAGGGAGGTAATCAGGGCAGGAAGATGACACAGAGACAAGATTAACTAGAAACAGACACACAAAATCTACATCCTCACAATTATAGGGTTAGAAAATCTTGTTTAAATGCCATTTTTAAAAAAAATCACCTACCTTTTCACCAGGGGTTCCAGGGGATCCTGGTGGTCCAGGTAATCCAGGAAGCCCCTATGATGATGTGGAATAATGTCAGAAAAACAACATAAATCCATTTGGTTTGTTGATTCTACTTCTGCTTGATGTTTTGGAGTTTTGCTAAGTGCCTCATCCCAACACTGTTTTTGCCCTTCAATATCATCTGCCCTTCAAGAGTCATCTTGAAAGTTTGATCTTACTATCTTACTGTTTGTTCTCTTCCTTGCTAATCCACTTGGGGCCTTTTCTTCTAAATGTTTGCATGTATAGAAATAGACTTGATAACACAAAAAAGCCTGTTCTTCAAAGCAACATGCAAACAGAATTGAAGAGCAAAGTGAGGAGAATCGCAGGTGCTATAAATTTAACTTGCCAATGCGACTAAAGTTAAAAGCATGGATGAGTTTCTCTAGATCTTGTAGAGAATGACAAGAACTCATGAATATAATGTATCTCTCAACCTTAGTGTTAGCCCCTCTGAGCTAGTCTGATCTTTAAAGCAGTCTGCTTTAGCGTTGCAGTTTTAGTTCATTTTAAGTCATGTTCAACATCTAGCATCCTTCATTGGCAGAACTGAATTCTTGGTTTGAGCAATCCTCCAACAACCCACCATATAATAAGGGATAAACTAAAGTCACTTACCATTAGGGGCATATTGCGAATGCTCTGCAAAGAAACACACTATTACTAAACTAATACACATTCTTTTACAGGGATACAATACATACTGAAATAATGGAATACATTTTCAGTGTTCTGGAGTTCAATCTTTCCTGGCTGCCCCGTTGGACCTGATGGACCCTAAGAAACAGGACAAAAACATTTGGAACCTTTGTGGACACAGAGATAAAAGTTCTTTGATTAGCAATGAGAAATGAAATCCTAAATTTAAAAAATGTAGTATTTCAATTATGTAATATTAAAGACTTACTCTTGGGCCAGCAGGGCCTTTGGTACCTGCTTCCCCCTAATAGAAAATTGACCACCATAACATGTTTGCAAAGCAATTACCCTTATTCTTATTTTTTTTTAATGAGTGGTTTCAGTTTTATGTCTTACCTTATTTCCTTTTTCGCCCTAAAAAATAAACTTCTTTAAGTCTTTGTTTTTTGTACAACTTTAATTGCTGAGCTAAAAGATAATCAATGATACTTATCTCACCTTGGGCCCCATTGGGCCAATTAGTCCTGGTGAACCTGGCTCTCCTTTACTCCCCTTAGCAAAAGAGCTTGGCTCTCCCTTTTCACCCTGGCACACATAGAAAACATGTATGTTTCTTTGGTAATCCATACTTCCAGGTGCTTCTGTTTGTGTGGGCAGTGTATTGAAATGCTTTGAGTATACTGGTTGGTTGCGGTGGTTCCTTTTTCTTGGAGTGAGGGAATTAAATGATATTACAAACTTTTTAGGGAATTTGTTGTTTTGTGGAATTATAATTTTGATCTTTTTATTTTTTTTCCGTTCTGCTTTGTATTTGGAATGACAAACCTTTAGAGGGATTTCAACCTTTAGACAGCTTAGACAAAATCCAGGCTGTTTTAGAGGTGTCCATTGTAATGGCATTCATTTGCACTTACCTGAATTAATCACCTGAAACATCAATTTGAATGTAAACCTCAATGGAGTTGGAGAAAAATCAGCTGACATCCAAATGGCTACCTGTAACATCCAGTCAGCCCGAACTCTGTACTTCAAATCCACAGTACTCCTGACTTACCCCTAATTCATAGCAGCTGTTGTGCTGTTATTTGCGGTTGCAGGGTTACAGACTTGCTATCGATTTTAAATATTTTGACATCGATAGCAATGCCAGGTTTCTTTTACCTGGCATAAATGGCGACAAATCAGAGGTGGATACATTGCAAGGATGTTTTAAAAAGCGTTGTGGACAATTGATTAACAGTATCTCACTCGTCAATTCTCCGTCACTGGGTAGGTGACATGAAATTATGACCCAAAGTTAGCTACATTGAGAGACGATGGTGGCAATAGTAGTAGGAGTTTTCCCCGCAGTCAGTGTAAATCTTTGCTAAAATGTGTTCATTAAAAAGAACAAGAGCACTACTTCCATGACTGATGTTTACATTTCTTTTCAACAAGGAACGATTAAAAACTAGACTTAACTAGGAATATTGTACAAAAAGTCAATTTTTTGTGGTTTTGTATTTCAAATAAAGCTGGGACTCACCGGTGGTCCGCTGGGACCATTAAGGCCAGGGGAACCAGGGGAACCAGGGGCACCAGGGAGGCCTGGGGGTCCTGGGGGTCCTTGTAATCCGGGTGCACCCTGCTGAGAGACTTTTGAGTTGCAATCAATTATGAAGACTAACAAAGCTATTAATAGTCAACTCTTTACATTACTGCAAAGTTTACATTTGGTACATTATTTTTCTATTTCAGGGAAAGAGATGTAAAAGTTTTAAAGCTTCTGCTAGAAGTGACAATATAGTTAATTTCAGCTAAAGTAATGAAAGCAAGTTCAAGTGATTTCCATTAAAAATATTAATGGAGACAGTTAATGACTGCGACAGACTGGCGACCTGTCCAGGGTGACCCCGCCTCTCGCCCAAAACGTTTGCTGGAGATGGACACCAGTACCCCTCCTGACCCCACTAGGGACAAGGGTTTTAGAAAATGGATGGATGAATGGATGAACAGTTAATGATCAATTTTATTTATAAAACCCTTTAAACACCCAAAAAGGTTCCAGAAAGTCGATGATGGAAGATGCAGTGATGGAGTTCAGTTTGCAAATTTCTGATCACTTAGAATGAAGATCATCCACAACCAGCAGGTGGCGAGTAAGAGAAGGTACCCCATAATGTTCTCCACAGAGGTCAACCTGAATATGTTCCCAAGGTGAAGACAGCAAAGGAGTCAGAAGAAGAGGGACTGCAGCAGGCTGGACAGTTTTCCCTCTCAGAAGACAGAAAGTATGACACCAGCTCGTCATCAGTCTAATTGGGACAAACAAACGGTCTCAAGGCAGCACTGATCCGGGACCTGGACCCAGTCTTAGTTGCTCTCTGAGTCTGATGATCCTCCATCCGTCATCTTCGTCACCGACATGGTTCTTGGCTTGACTCTTGACTTTCAGCTAAAATAGTACTGACTCAGCCAGAGCCATGTGACTGAAAAACCTAAAGTGTCTGGAGTGGGATGAGAGCTGTGCCCACATGGTTTGTGCAAAGCTTGCATGAAAGCTATGAGGTCTGTACAGTATTTATGGGGACAACAGCAGGACCATGGCGTGCACTAGAGCAGAGATATGAGAGCCCCCATGGGACAAAACTTGCAATTGCGCATAAATGTCTATATATATGCTCTCACACAAACACAACCAGGATTGTTGACTGTCTAACTGGCAGACCATATTTCGTGCGTCTGTGACACTGTGTGTCAGACAGTGTTGTCAACAACTCAAGGGTTTCACAAGGGACTATCCTGTCTCCCTTCATCTTCACGCTCTTTACAACCGACGTCAGCTATTGCACTGAGTCCTGTCATCTCCAGATGTTCAGCTGTAGTTGGTTGTATCAGTGAGGGTGATGAGGTTAAATACAGGACTTATGTAGGCAACTTTGTCACATGATGTGAGCTGAACCACCTGCAGCTCAAAGTGACAAAGACCAAGGAACTGATGGTGGATCTGAGGAGGAGGACCAGGATGCCAGTGGCCCCTGTTATCATCCCGGGGCTCAGTGTGGATATTGTGGAGAATTATAAATATTTGAGACTTCACAATGACTATAAACTGGACTGGATCAAGAACATTAGTGCTGCATACAGGAAGGGCCAAAGTCGCCTATACGTTCTGAGACGGCTGAGTGACTGATGACAAATGATACCATGCGATACATTGGGCACGTATTTATTTTGTAGATATTTTGAGTTAATTAGCTGATTAGTATGTGGTTCCACAAGTTTTCAATATTTAGCTGAGCCACAATAATCTTCTTTTCTGAGTTACTGAATTTTCTTAATGAATGAATAAAAAAGTAGTAATTTGTTTTAATGTAACAATTCATACCGAATCTTTGCTATGCAAAATTCTTTTTTATTAACATATAAAGTCTGCATGCCAGGTATTGAATAACAACAAATCTCTTTGGTTTGAACACGGCCAAAAATGTTAAAGCCAAAAGATTGTTAGGCAGATGACAGAGGAGACAAAGTTTGTGGCATGTTGGTTAGTTGTACATAAGGCTTAAAGAAAAATAAATATTGTCTAGACAGATGTTTACCTGCAGGCGTTTTAAGATTAGATGGTTTAAAGAAGGCGTGTTTCTCAGGGTCATGGGCAACACCTGTAAGAAGAAGTCATAAACAGACTTGACCACCATGCAAAAAGATTATTGGAAGGAAAAATCTAAGGTTCAAACAAGAATGAAAAGGAAAAGAATGAAACGGGAAGGAAAACAGACCACAAGAATGGAAATTAAAAGGGGGAGGGCATGACTGGAGTAAAGAACATAAAGCGGGAAAGGAAGCAAAAAAGCATGTGCAACAAATGTTTGCAACAATCTTAGGGATAGAAACAATAAAAATCTTTTTTTAATGTTCTTCCTTTGAAAGGATTACATTCTAGAGATCTGGAAAAGCCCAATCAGTGCAGCTGTAACAAATTCAGGACATGTACAGCATGTAAAACTAACAGTAAAAAAAAAAAAAATTCTTAATTTCTCTATTCCTGGACTTTTTTTCCATGAATCTCATCACATAAAGCTTGAAAGATTTCCATTTTCAAGAGGAAGATCAAAACAATACTCCCTTCATATCTACATGTGCTTTTTTATTATTGTTATGTCTTTTAAGTATCTTCCATCTGTGTAACCATTTTGATGTGTGCTGCTGATTTTCTGCCTGTCTATATCACAATGGGGCTTTAAACCTGGTGAAGAAATTGAAAGGGACACATTTGAAATACACTCAACATGAATAATATCAGTGTGAAAAGGAAGAGACTATTTAGGAAAACCCAAACCAATCAAATTGTTGTTTTCAATAGCTACTTATGAAGTGTCAGCATGTTGTGAATATATATATATATATATATATATA